>NC_060197.1:26538646-26768646 GCF_021184085.1 Oncorhynchus gorbuscha
TCTGTGTCCCCCCTTCTCCCTGTGTCCTCCCCTTCTCTTATGTCTCTCATCTCCAACTGTTGCGCTGACCCTCTGTGCCTGTGTTGGTCTGGTCTGGACACAAACACACACACAGGCATTCTGCTGGATGCCTGTCATAGCTCAGGGAGAGGGGACAGTGGGAGGGCCTGATGACCCTCAGCACAGCTGGGTGGACACACACACACACACATCCTCCTCTCATCCCAGACACCATCTGTCCATCAAGAATGTGATGCAACCACTGTTACCACGTAACCATCCCTGCAGCTACCACTAACATCCTGCAGTTACGTCTAACATCCTGCAGTTACGTCTAACATCCTGCAGTTACGTCTAACATCCTGTAGTTACGTCTAACATCCTGTAGTTACGTCTAACATCCTGTAGTTTTGTCTAACATCCTGTAGTTTTGTCTAACATCCTGTAGTTTTGTCTAACATCCTGTAGTTGTCTAACGTCCCGTAGTTTCGTCTAACATCATGTAGTTTCGTCTAACATCCTGTAGTTTCGTCTAACATCCTGTAGTTACGTCTAACATCCTGTAGTTACGTCTAACATCCTGTAGTTACGTCTAACATCCTGTAGTTACGTCTAACATCCTGTAGTTACATCTAGCATCCTCAGATTGGCACATTTCACAAACAACTGTGTGACTTGTGAGACTAAAGAAAGGAGAGGGATTCAGGACTTTAAAGGCCCAATGCAGTCAAAAACATGATTTTGTTTTTTATATATATTTCCACACTATGAGGTTGGAATAATACTCTGAAATTGTGAAAATTATGATAATGCCCTTTCAGTGTAAGAGCTGTTTTTTTTTGCCTGTTTTGGTGGGATGGGGTTTTGGCCTGCTTGGTGACATCACTGAAAATATGCCCCCTCGGGCTTGTGCGGTGGAGGAGATCTTTATGGGCTGTACTCAGCCTTGTCTCAGAGTAGTAAGTTGGTGGTCGGTTGATATCCCTCTAGTGGTGTGGGGGCTGTGCTTTGGAAAAGTGGGTGGGGTTATATCCTGCCTGGTTGACTCTGTCCGGGAGTATCGTCGGACGGGCCACAGTGTCCCCCGACCCACCCCTGTCTCAGTCTCCAGTATCTATGCTGGAATAGTCTATGTGCCGAGGGGCTAGGGTCAGTCTGTTATATCTGGTGTAATTCTCCTGTCTTATCTGGTGTCCTGTGTGAATTTAAGTATTCTCCCTCCAATTCTCTCTCTCTCCTTCTCCCCTCCCTCAGGACTACATGGCCTGATGACTCCTGACTGTCCCCAGTCTGGTTCCTCTCTAGGTTTCTTCCTAGGTTCCTGCCTTTCTAGGGAGTTTTTCCTAGCCACCGTGCTTCTTTTATTTATTTATTTTCTTGAACCCTTATTTAACGAGGCAAGTCAGTTAAGAAAAATGTCGGCCTACCCCGGCCAAACCCTGACGACATTTGGCCAATTGTGCGCCACCCTACGGGACTCCCAAACACGGCCGGTTGTGATACAGCCTTCTACACCTGCATTGCTTGCTGTTTGGGGTTTTAGGCTGGGTTTCTGTATAGCACTTTGTGACAACTGATATAAAAAGGGCTTTATAAATACATTGATCGCCATGCAGTAAATTAGTTAATAGACCAATAAGAAAGAGAGTTCCAAACCTCTCTGACAATAACAGCTAATTTTACCCTTCCCACTCAGACCACTTGCTTAGAAATGTCTATTTGCTAAAAAAGCTATTTTATTACATTTTTTACCATTTAAATTGAAAACAATCACAGGAAGGTACATCATTTTTATCCAGAAATGATTTGATATTGAGATTAAAACAGCTGCATTGGGACCTTTAACAAAGAAACAGAATAGAGAAGAGGGTAGAAGTGTCAGGTAGAAATTGCCTACAAGCACATGAGCATTAAAAGGACAGTTCAAACCAGTTTCTCAGACTTTTTCATCCAAAAGTGGACATGACATGTCTGGCTAACTTTAATTTTGGTGGTGAACTATCCCTTTAAGATGACACACCTCTGTGTGAACATATTAGGTGGAATCTCAACAATCAAAAATGGGCTTGTGTTGACAAAGAATGATGAACTATCCTTTTAAGACATAGCTAGATATAAGTCCAAAACAAACTCACCCCGATCCACCGGATTACTAATGCTAACATCACATCCTAGACTCCATTGGTTGTGTCCCACTACCAGCCCTATGGGCCCTAGTGCACTAATAAGGGAGTGGGTTGCCATTAGGGATGCATCCCCCATCTGCCGTTGATATCCTTTTATTATTATAAACTGGGTGGTTCGAACCCTGAATGCTGATTGGCTGACAGCCGCAGGTATGACAAAATATTGTATTTTTACTGCTCTAATTACGTTGGTAACCAGCTTATAGTAGCAATAAGGCACCTCTGGGGTTTGTGGTATATGGTCAATATACCACGGCTTAGGGCTGTATCCAGAACAGCCCTTAGCCGTGGTACGGTACATTGGCCATATACCACAACCACTCATGCCTTAAACATAACAGGACAGGAGTATTCCTGTATCAGCGCTCAACAGCAGTGTAAAATAAATCTGGTAACAATGTCTGCAGGACTGGCTAAACTGTGTGTGTGTGTGTGTGTGTGTGTGTGTGTGTGTGTGTGTGTGTGTGTGTGTGTGTGTGTGTGTGTGTGTGTGTGTGTGTGTGTGTGTGTGTGTGTGTGTGTGTGTGTGTGTGTGTGTGTGTGTGTGTGTGTGTGTGTGTGTGTGTGTGTGTCCACCCAGTGTGAGAGCACAGTCTGAGCATACTGACCGTATATATAAATACAGCCTCTGTCCAGTCCAGGCCAACACATGACTATAGAACTGGTGGGATAGGCCAGGGAGAGACAGACCTGGACAGACAGGTGTCTATGGTATGAATCACACAGACGTATGTACACACACACACACACACACACACACACACAAACACAAACACTCACTTGCCTGACACACACGCTCGGACACACACAGTACCATCCTGATGAGGTATGACGCCGTGTATAAAAACAGAAGCAGCCGTCTTTATAATTATAAATAGTCCCATCAGTCTGGAGAGAAGCCACACTTGGCAAAGCCATACATAGCTGCTCTACCAAACTCATAGGTGGGGGGAGGACAATGGAAGAGAACATTCACTCACACGCGCACCACACCCACACACGCACATACGTACACATGCTCACCACGCCCACCCACGCACATTCACAATGCCATGTTATACGCCCCGCCTAACTCTTAGTACATCCTAAATAATGTACTGCAGCTCAACCTGTAAACCACCAAAGTGTAAACAACCAACCTGTAAACAACCAAAGTGTAACAGTGTAAACAACCAACCTGTAAACCACCAAAGTGTAACAGTGTAAACAACCAACCTGTAAACCACCAAAGTGTAACAGTGTAAACAACCAACCTGTAAACCACCAAAGTGTAACAGTGTAAACAACCAACCTGTAAACCACCAAAGTGTAACAGTGTAAACAACCAACCTGTAAACAACCAACCTGTAAACAACCAAAGTGTAACAGTGTAAACAACCAACCTGTAAACAACCAACCTGTAAACAACCAAAGTGTAACAGTGTAAACAATCAACCTGTAAACCACCAAAGTGTAACAGTGTAAACAACCAACCTGTAAACAACCAACCTGTAAACAACCAAAGTGTAACAGTGTAAACAACCAACCTGTAAACAACCAACCTGTAAACAACCAAAGTGTAACAGTGTAAACAACCAACCTGTAAACCACCAAAGTGTAAACAACCAACCTGTAAACCACCAAAGTGTAACAGTGTAAACAACCAACCTGTAAACAACCAAAGTGTAACAGTGTAAACAACCAACCTGTAAACCACCAAAGTGTAACAGTGTAAACAACCAACCTGTAAACAACCAAAGTGTAACAGTGTAAACAACCAAACTGTAAACCACCAAAGTGTAACAGTGTAAACAACCAACCTGTAAACAACCAAAGTGTAACAGTGTAAACAACCAACCTGTAAACCACCAAAGTGTAACAGTGTAAACAATCAACCTGTAAACAACCAAAGTGTAACAGTGTAAACAACCAACCTGTAAACCACCAAAGTGTAACAGTGTAAACAACCAACCTGTAAACCACCAAAGTGTAACAGTGTAAACAACCAACCTGTAAACAACCAAAGTGTAACAGTGTAAACAACCAACCTGTAAACCACCAAAGTGTAACAGTTTAAACAACCAACCTGTAAACAACCAACCTGTAAACAACCAAAGTGTAACAGTGTAAACAACCAACCTGTAAACCACCAAAGTGTAACAGTGTAAACAACCAACCTGTAAACAACCAACCTGTAAAAAACCAAAGTGTAACAGTGTAAACAACCAACCTGTAAACAACCAAAGTGTAACAGTGTAAACAACCAACCTGTAAACAACCAAAGTGTAACAGTGTAAACAACCAACCTGTAAACAACCAACCTGTAAACAACCAAAGTGTAACAGTGTAAACAACCAACCTGTAAACCACCAAAGTGTAAACAACCAACCTGTAAACCACCAAAGTGTAACAGTGTAAACAACCAACCTGTAAACAACCAAAGTGTAACAGTGTAAACAACCAACCTGTAAACCACCAAAGTGTAACAGTGTAAACAACCAACCTGTAAACAACCAAAGTGTAACAGTGTAAACAACCAACCTGTAAACCACCAAAGTGTAACAGTGTAAACAACCAACCTGTAAACAACCAAAGTGTAACAGTGTAAACAACCAACCTGTAAACCACCAAAGTGTAACAGTGTAAACAATCAACCTGTAAACAACCAAAGTGTAACAGTGTAAACAACCAACCTGTAAACCACCAAAGTGTAACAGTGTAAACAACCAACCTGTAAACCACCAAAGTGTAACAGTGTAAACAACCAACCTGTAAACAACCAAAGTGTAACAGTGTAAACAACCAACCTGTAAACCACCAAAGTGTAACAGTTTAAACAACCAACCTGTAAACAACCAACCTGTAAACAACCAAAGTGTAACAGTGTAAACAACCAACCTGTAAACCACCAAAGTGTAACAGTGTAAACAACCAACCTGTAAACAACCAACCTGTAAAAAACCAAAGTGTAACAGTGTAAACAACCAACCTGTAAACAACCAAAGTGTAACAGTGTAAACAACCAACCTGTAAACAACCAAAGTGTAACAAAGTGTAAACAACCAACCTGTAACAAAGTCTAAATAACCTAACAACCAAACCGACCGACAGATTGTCATGACAACTACATCCATCATGAAAGCCATACCTTCTTCACACCAGGTCCATGCCAACCACATCTATCACTAACAACTACACCTATCGCTAACAGCTACACCTATCGCTAACAACTACACGTATCGCTAACAACTACACGTATCGCTAACAACTACACGTATCAATATTAAACATGATTTGTCAGAACAAATTAAAAGGATATCTGTGACCCCACAGATGACAAAGATGGGACCATTAACTTTTTGTCCACATATGTTTTAGGCTTATATGTTCGCATTTAAAAAATATATACACTATCGATACAAAATTATGTGGACACCCCTTCAAATTAGTGGATTTGGCTATTTCAGCCACACCCGTTGCTGACAGGTGTTTAAAAATCGAGCACACAGTCATGCAAATCTCCATAGACAAACATTGGCAGTGGAATGCCCTTACTGAGGAGCTCAGTGACTTTCAACATGGCACCGTCATAGGATGTGTCAGTTTGTCTAATTTGTGCCCTGCTAGAGCTGCCCCGGTTACTGTAAGTGCTGTTATTGTTAAGCGGAAACGTCTAGGAGCGACAAAGGCTCAGCTGCGAAGTGGTGGGCCACACAAGCTCACAGAACGGAACCACCGAGTGCTAAAGCTCGTAAAAATTGTCTGTCCTCGGTAGCAAACAGTTCCAAACTGCCTCTGGAAGCAACGTCATCTCGTCAGGAACTTAATGAAATGGGTTTCCATGGCCGAGCAGCCGCAAACAAGCCTAAGATCACCATGCGCAATGCCAAGTGTCAGCTAGAGTGGTGTAAAGTTCACCGCCATTGGACTCTGGAGCAGTGGAAACGCAGTTCTCTGGAGTGATGAATCACGCTTCACCATCTGGCAGTCCGATGGACGAATCTGAGTTTGGCAGATGCCAGGAAAACGCTACCCGCCCCAATACGTAGTGCCAACTGTAAAGTTTGGCGGAGGAGGAGTAATGGTCTGGGGCTGTTTTTCATGATCTTAGTTCCAGTGAAGGGACATTTTAACGCTACAGCATACAATGACATTCTAGATGATTCTATGCTTCCAACTTTGTGGCAACAGTTTGGGGAAGGGCCTTTCCTGTTTCAGCATGACAATGCCCCTGTGCACAAAGCGAGGTCCATGCAGAAATGGTTTGTCGATATCGGTGAATTGGAACACCAACTGCGAGCCAGGCCTAATCACACAACATCAGTGCCCAACCTCAGTGCTCTTATGGCTGAATGGAAGCAAATCCCCGCAGCATTGTTCCAACATCTAGTGGAAAGCCTTCCCAGAAGAGTGTAGGCTGTTGTAGCAGCAAAGGGGGGACCAAGTCCATATGAATAAAGGTCGACCGGTGCCAATTATTGGAGGACCAAAAAAAGCCGATACCGATTAATCAGCCGATTTTTATATATTTTGTGGAGTACAGCAGGTCAACCACCAGGGGGAGACTCGTCGAGGCCTGGTGACAGACGGAGTATACATCACGAGGCAATGGCTCCCTCTGCTGGACGTGTCAGGTCTCTACTGACTCTCCGGCCAGGACTAACCGAGGCTGATTGGGGTTGGTGAGTAATTAAGGGCTGATTGCTCACCAGCTGGACGAGTCCCATAAAGCTTCCAGAAGGGCGGCACACGGGAGAAGGGACTGGGGGAAGAAAGGTTACTCCCGTATAGTTGGAGATGGTTCCAGAAGTAAAAGTAGGGAGCTCAGTTTTTGTTCCCCGCAGGATACAGCAAGACCCGGACCCCAGAAGACGGTATGCTGGAGAGAGTCTCATGGGGGAGACCTTTTCTTTTGGTTTGTTATTCAAATACACACCCTTGAAACTGAGCTAATCCTACTCTGTCTGTGTTTGTTCTGTGTAAACGTTTTGACCAAACCCCTTGGTCTGCCACAATTAGCATTAATGACAATTACAACAATACTGAATGAACAATAAAACACTTTTAGTCTAACTTAATACATGAATAACATGTATTTAGTCTCAAATAAATAATGAAACATGTTCAATTTGGTTTAAATAATGCAAAAACCCAGTGTCGGAGAAGGTAAAAAGGGCAATATGTGCCATGTGAAAAAGCTAACGTTTAAGTTCCTTGCTCAGAACATATGAAAGCTGGTGGTTCCTTTTAACATTCCCAGTTAAGAAGTTTTAGGTTGTAGTTATTGTAGGAATTTGACGTGTCAACTATTTCTCTCTATACCATTTGTATTTCATATACCTTTGACTATTGGATGTTCTTATGGGCACTTTACTATTGACAGCCTAATCTCGGGAAGTCATAAACAGCGCTGTGCTTCAAGCATTGCTAAGAGCTGCTGGCAAACGCAGTAAAGTGCTGTTTGAATGAATGCTTACGAGCCTGCTGCTGCCTACCACCGCTCAGTCAGACTGCTCTATCAAATATCAAATCATAAGACTTAATTATAATATAATAAACACACAAATACACACTTTTGGTCAAATTCATAAACTATCATTTCGAAAACAAATGTTTATTCTTTCAGTGAAATACGGAACCGTTCTGGGTGGCAACTTTAAGTCTAAATATTGCTGTTACGTTGCACAACCTTCAATGTTATGTCATAATTATTATGAAAAAGTCTGGCAAATTAATTACGGTCTTTGTTAAGAATAAATGGCCTTCACAAGGTTCACAACGAGCCAGGGGGCCAAAACTGCTACATATACCCTGACTCTGCTTGCACTGAACGCAAGAGAAGTGACACAATTTCCATAGTTATTATTGCCTGCAAACATTAATTTATTTTAAGTAAATATGCAGGTTTAAAAAATATATACTTCTGTGTATTGATTTTAAGAAAGGCATTGATGTTTATGGTTAGGTACACGACTGCGCTATTGTTAAATTATCACCGAAGTTGAAGTAGGCTGTGATTTGATGATAAATTAACAGGCACTGCATTGATTGAATGCAACGCAGGACAAGCTAGTTAACTAGTGATTATGTGAAGATTGATTGTTTTTTATGAGATAAATGTAATGCTAGCGAGCAACTTACCTTGGCTCCTTGCTTCCACAAGGTCCTTTTGATGCGCCACTCTCGTAACAGCCACACAGTCAGCCACACAGTCAGCTCATGGAATGGAATGTAATCGGCCATAATCGGCGTCCAAAAAGGCAGATTTACCGATTGTTGTGAAAACTTGAATTCGGCCCTCATTAAATCGGCCATGCCGAGTAATCGGTCGACCTCTGATATGAATGCCCATGATTTTGGAATGAGATGTTTGACGAGCAGGTGTCCACATACACTACATGACCATAAGTATATTATTGCCTATGATTGACATGCCCTTAAAACGCCTCATTATCATCATCACCAAATGCTATACTTGGCTTTTTTTTCTCTGTCCTCCACACGTAAGCCTTGTGCATGTCAGTCACACATTCATGGGTTTAACTACTGAGAAATGACTTTGTGCTGTAAAAACCGTACGGGTGGATAACTTTACTTTATTACATTTTTTACAGCTGACAGAAAGGGTCAGTGGTTGCCAGTTGTCTGTGGGTACTTGTAATGTCTTTATGTGGAATGTCAACATTGGTCAACTCTTTTTCCTTTGAGTTTCATTAGACAGTGTTAGGGAGGGGAGGGGAGGCTTGGCCATACAACAGGTGCGACAGCTTTTGGAGTGACACCCCACCACCCTCACCACATCCCTCCTTCCTCGTCTTCCCCTCATGAGGGTTTTAAATGTCCCCCTAACGGAGACCTAAGGCTCGAACTTGATTGCCGCTGCCACCGGGACGCTTTGGGACGATGACATAAGAGTAGAACTGAGCCCCCTGCGAGTAAGCATTTTGTTGGGCGATGTATACCTTTGTGTATCCCACATATCCCACATACAACTATTAAAACTTGAAACCGACCTTCCCACCCCACCTTCCAACCTCCAATTCCACGAATCCCGAGCAAACCATTACTTCAGACATAATGGGAGGATAATGGGAGGGCAATAACACACACGGTCAAATGTCTTGCCTTCAAGATACTGTAGATCTTCAAAATAGTTTTCAATTCAAAATACATTAGTTTACTAGACCTTATTTTAAGAAAGAGTCCCATTGACAGCAAGATCTCTTTTGTAAGGGAGCCCTGCATCTGAGAATTACACAACAAATTACACACAAATACACAATAAGAAATATTATAAGACAAAACAAATTAAGTGCAAAAAGAGACAAACTCGTGAAAAACAATCCCATTCCTCAAAAATATGTCTTCAATCAACACTCTCAACTGCCCGAAAGGCACCAATACACCCATTTGTAGGGAAATATGAAGATTATTCCATACATGGGGTGCCAGAAAACTAAAAGCTGTTTTTCATAAGTCTGTAGAAACGGATGGAAATTCCAGAGTTAGTCATCCCTGTGATTGGGTATGGTAACTCATACTACTATGGGTACTGTAAGTAAAGATGTCAGGATGTTAAGAGGCAGTGTCCCAAATGGCACCCTATTCCTACCTAGTGCGTTACTTTTGACCGCGGCAGAAAAGTAATGGGCCCCGGGGGGACTGGTCAAAAGTAGTGCGCTATAAAGGGAATGGGGTCCCATTTGAGACTCATTCAGAGACTCTGAGGGCCAGCATTCTAAACACCAGGCCTAATATTTCTACATTTAGAGGATCAAAGGCTTTGACTAGCCTCGCGTTGGCAGGCTGAGTGTAGCGGCCAGCGGGCACACCTCTTCTGCCAACCCAGCTCGGTCCCAGCTGCCAGCCACCCCCTGGGCACAAGGGCAGCCAGCTCCAAGCAACAGGAGGCACACCTGATGACAGCGTGCAGCGAATTGATGCACCCCCTCACACTCTCACGTCTAAGAGAATGCCCGTTGCTAATTATTCTGTATTTAACACTTATTTCAGCAGTTACAGCATGGAGTGAAGCCCCTCTCATGGACTCACATCTGAGAGAATGCCCATCCTTAAATTGCATTTATTTAACCAGAGAGGTTGACTGAGAACATATTGTCATTGACCGCAACAGCCATACAGGAACTGAATACTGAAGGATACTGAAGAAAACAGAGATAGAGGCCCATTTCTACACACTCAACTTGACTTGTGCATCGGGATGAACAATGCTGGACTTTTTCTTTAATTCTGTTCTGAAAACATTTTTTTAGACAGGAAGTCTGAAATAGACCAAATGCCACAGGTTTACAACGAGTTCTCTATAATATGGTGTTTGTGTGTTGCTTATTTATGAGGTTGACCATTCCAAGCTTTAGTACTGACTGGTATTAACACGATCAAAGTGACAATACGTACGACTATGACTAACACTTGGACCTGCACCTGGCAGAGAGTGATACCAACAGTTACACATCTGACATATGAATCATAATGTATTTTTATCTGTTTGCATCAATGCTTTTATTAAAGGGCAAGAGATGAAATTCCATTCCATTCCATTGTTCCATTCCATTCTACTAAACATCGTTCCATTATATATCGTTCCGTTCCATTCCAGTGTTTATCTGTTCTATCCTTCTGCCTGCAACTTGACTGAGTGACTCGAAGGTTAAATGTCAAACACACTGGGCCTTCTAGTGGTCACAGAAGCATATGGTATGGGAACGTAGAGCAGAGCATGGTACAACCTTCCGACTGCTTCACTGTGTGTGTGTGTGTGTGTGTGTGTTATGTGCTCTGGGCACTGTGATTGATGATTGCAGAGGGATAAATTGGTTAAAGAGGGGAGTAGGATTTACAGCTGACCGTCTGTCTTATATGAGTGGGGGGGGGGGTCTAATTTCAGCAGGCGTATCAGTTCTGTTCTGACTTCTGCCTCTTTAAACAGGATTCTGATATCATATACTCACACACACACACACACACACAATGACAGGCTTCAATCTTCAGTGCCAACAGCGGCACCTGACACAATGGGGAGATACTAAGGCTTATCATACAAAATTAACAAGTAATAAGACCATTGAAAGACATAGTTTGTGGATTTTTGCCTCAGATGGAGAGTAAACCATGACAAAACTCTTCCATACCTCCCTCCATCCCTCGCTCCATCTATCCCTCCCCCCAATCATATCTTCTTTCTCCCTGTGGATTGTGGACACCTCGGTGTCCCTTTACCATTACCACACCATGGAATACCTGTGACCTCACGTCTTAGCGCCCCCAACAACACACACACACACACACACACACACACACACACACACACACACACACACACACACACACACACACACACACACACACACACACACACACACACACACACACACACACACTTGGAGGAGGCATCACAGAACACACTCCTCAGCCCTTCCTGTGGCCTCCCAGGGCTCCTAGCTCCACTAAGGCAGTTTATAGAAGCCTCCCTACATGGACACAGCTTCTGGAATAGCAACTGCCATCTGATCTCACTACAAGCTCTCTCTTACCTCGCTTTTTCCCTACACACACACAAAAGTTCTCTTGCCCAGTTCAGTTCTGCCTTGCATTCACTTGCAGTATGAACTTTGTTTCAAAATGTTGAATTATTGTAAGGAAGGAGAAAAGATAGAATAATAAAAACACATTACTTAGACAGGCTTGTCGATTCCAGTAGACTTATAAAAATAGGCCCGAAGTAAATAGTCAGGTCCAAAATTATTGACACCCTTTTATAAAGAGGAGCAAAAAAAAGCCTGCATTAAATAAATAAATATATATATATATATATATATATATATATATATATATATATATAAGCCATATCGTATGCTCAAATAAAATAATTTTATACAAATACAATTCCCCCAGAGAAACATTTTGTTTAACATGTTATAAAAAAATATAAGAAAAATAACAGTCAAAATTATTGGTACCCCATGTTTTCAATACCTTTAAATACCTCACCTTGTGGGGATAATGGCACTGAGACTTTTCTAAAAAATGTTTTATGAGATTGGAGATCTTAGACCATTCCCCCATACAGAATCTTTCCAGATCCTTGATATACTTCATCTGTGTTTATGGACCGCCCTCTTCAATTCAAACCGCAGGTTTTCAATAAGTCTGGGGACTGGTATGGCCATAGCAAAATGTTGATTTTGTGGTCAATTAACAATTTATTTGTGGCTTTTGATGTGTGCTTGGGGTCATTGTCTTGCTGGAAGATTCACTTGCGGCCAAGTTTCAGTCTCCTGGCAGAGAGACTGGTTTTCAGCTAAAATGTCCTGGTACTGAGTAAAGTTCATGATGCTGTTGACCTTTAACGAGGGCCCCAAGACCAGTGGAAGCAAAATAGCCCCATTAAATTTAAGAGCCATCACCATATTTTACGAGTTTCTTTTCTGCATATGCCTCCTTTTTCCAACGCCAAATCCACCACTGGTGTGCGAGACCTACGACCTCTATTTTCATGTCATCTGACCATGGCACCATTTCCAATCTAAGTGCCAATGTCGTTTAGCAAACTCCAAGTGGTTACATTTGTTGGATGCCATGAAAACAGAGCTCTTCCACTGTTCCTGGGGCCCCTTGTTAATAAGGACAATGGCACCATGAACTTCACCCAGCTATGCGGGTGAGACCTACGAGATCGATGAGATATTCCTCAAGCGTCGGTGAGTTTGACTGGTTAGACCTAATGACAGAACAAACAACAGTTTTTGGAGAGCAGATTGTTAAAAGGGACTTAATAATATCATCCAGTCCATGAATATCTGAGAAAACACATTGCATAGGCTAAGCTTGTCACTGTGCTTGTCACCAGAGATTGATGAGAATGTGAGGTGAAACAACCTGGTCTCGGAGCATTTCTTATTATTCTGTACGTAAATCCGAGACACTCCATTTAGCAGGATATGTTACGTTTCATATGGTATGTATTAACGTGTGGATGCCCATCACTCATTTTGTATGATAGGTTACGAATTACAATTCACATGATATGTCACGAATATGCAAAACGTACAATACATGAGGAATTTGCAAAATGTACAATATGTTACGCATTTGCAAAACGTATGATATGTTACGAATTCTAGCTAGGTGGCTAATGTTAGCTAGCTGGCTAATGTTAGCTAAGCTAGGGGTTAGTTAGGGGTTAGGGTTAAGTTCAGGAGTTAGGTTAATGGGTAAGGGTTTGGAGAAGGGTCGCTAAAATGATTAAGGTTAGGGTTAACTAACATGATAAGTAGCTAAAAAGTAGTAAGTAGTTTAAAAGTTGCAAATGAGCTAAAATGCTAGTTGTCCGTGATAAGATTCAAACTCGCAACCCACCCATCCACCCCAACCAACTACCCTACTTTCACTCACGCCGCCAAACTTACCCTAGTAAAACTGACTATCCTACCGATCCTCGACTTCGGCGATGTCATCTACAAAATTGCTTCCAACACTCTACTCAGCAAACTGGATGCAGTTTATCACAGTGCCATCCGTTTTGTCACTAAAGCACCTTATACTACCCACCACTGCGACCTGTATGCTCTAGTCGGCTGGCCATCGCTACATATTCGTCGCCAGACCCACTGGCTCACCCGTAGCATGCACTCCAGCAGGTGTATCTCACTGATCATCCCTAAAGCCAACACCTCATTTGGCCGCCTTTCGTTCCAGTTCTCTGCTGCCTGTGACTGGAACAAATTGCAAAAATCGCTGAAGTTGGAGACTCATCTCCCTCACCAACTTCAAACATCTGCTATCTGAGCAGCTAACCGATCGCTGCAGCTGTACATAGTCTATCGGTAAATAGCCCACCCATTTTTACCTACCTCATCCCCATACTGTTTTTATTTATTTACTTTTCTGCTCTTTTGCACACCAATATCTCTACCTGTACATGACCATCTGATCATTTATCACTCCAGTGTTAATCTGCAAAATTGTAATTATTCGCCTACCTCCTCATGCCTTTTGCACACAATGTATATAGACTCTCTTTTTTCTCTACTGTGTTATTGACTTGTTAATTGTTTACTCCATGTGTAACTCTGTGTTGTCTGCTCACACTGTTATGCTTATCTTGGCCAGGTCGCAGTTGCAAATGAGAACTTGTTCTCAACTAGCCTACCTGGTTAAATAAAGGTGAAATAAATAAATAAATAAAAAATACAAATTTGTTTTTGCTTTAAGTGACCAACTGTCTTATGTAAGCATACCAAACACAACATATCATACTAATTTGAGTGTCCCGGATTTATGTTTGCTATGTTACGTCTAGTCTATGATACCAGGCTGGGTGAAAGGGACACATCCTCATCAGTTTCAAAATCCTTTGGATGAGATTTACAAGTAAATTACAGTACTACTTTATTCCATCAAAACCCTTAATCTGATTTGTAGCAAAACTTCCATTGGATTAAGTTTTTAAAGTCAAAGGGTGATAGGGATGAAACATTCTAAACAACTATACATACAATATCACATAAATAGAGAGTAGTAAATAGACGTTGAGATGAAAAAAATATTTTCCCCTAATCTCTGCTAGATCCTGTGTTGGTCCGTTTCCATGGAAATTCATTCCGTGAATTCAGTAACACATTTTTGGAACTAGAGGGAAATGGAAGGGAAATGGAAGAAAAATGAATTGTGGAGTTTTAGTTATTGCTACTGCATTAAAATAAGACAGAGACACAAGAGGAAAATGGATTTACCATGAGAGCTCAAGAGGCAGTGTTTTTTCCCCACACTTACAAGCACACACACACTCCATCAAAGCCTACTGCCTTTGGCTCCCTGAGCAGTTTACAGGCCCTATAAAGAGAGTATCCACCACAACAATCATTGATCGTTGTCTTACTGGATCAATATCCACTACCCAAATATGAGCCCTCAAGTGTCCAAACCAAGCCCTTGAAGACTGACTAAGGTTTTGCATACCAAATGGCACGCTATACCCTACATAGTGCACTAGTGCAGTACTTCAGGCCCATAGGGCTCTGGTCCAAAGTAGTTCACAATATAGGGAATAAGGTGCCACTTGCAAAGCAACATGAGAGAGTGAGTGTCTTCCTATGGGAATAAGTTCACTGCCGAGTGAATCACATCACATACTCCGGGTTTTCAGCTGCTAACTAACTGAGTAGATAGCTGAGTAATTGTCTGGCATAGCACAAGCTCATCCTGGCGCAATGCTAACCTATATACATTGCATTCGGAAAGTATTCAGACCCCTTCACTTTTTCCACATTGTGTTATGTTACAGCCTTACTCAAAAATGTATTTAAAAAATACATATATTCATCCCCATCAATCTACACTCAATATCCCATAACGACAAAGCAGAAACAGGTTTTTAGACATTTTAGCAACAAAAAAAAGTTATACCTAATTCACATAAGTATTCAGACCCTTTGCTATGAGACTCGAAATTGAGCTCAGGTGCACCCTGTTTCATGCATGTCAGAGCAAAAACCAAACCATGAGGTCCAAGGAACTGTCCTTAGAACTCAGAGACTGGACTGTGTCGAAACAGAGATCTGAGAAAGGGAACCAAAAAAAATTTCAGCAGCATTGAAGGTCCCCAAGAACACAGTGGCCTCCATCTTTCTTAAATGGAAGAAGTTCGGAACCACCAAGAATCTTCCTAGAGCTGGCCACCCAACCAAACTGGACAATCGGGGAATAAGGCCCTTGGTCAGGGAGGTGGACAACTTTCCAGAAGGACAACCATCTCTGCAGCACTGCACCAATCAGGCCATTATGGTAGTGGCCAGATGGGAAACCACTCCTGAGTAAAAGGCACATGACAGAGTTTGCCAAAAGGCACCTAAAGGACTCTCAGACCATGAAAAACAAGATTCTCTAGTCTGATGAAACCAAGATTGAACTCTTTGGCCTGAGTGCCAAGCATCACATCTGGAGGAAACCTGGCACCATCCCTACGGTGAAGCATGGTGGTGGCAACATGATGCTGTTGTGATGTTTTTCAGCAGCAGGGACTGGGAGACTAGTCAGGATCGAGGGAAATATTAACGGAGCAAAGTACAGAAGAATCCTTGACGAAAACCTGCTCCAGAGCGCTCAGGAGATGAGACTGGGGCTTAGGTTCACCTTCTAACATGACAACAACCCTGAGAACACAGTCAAGACAACGCAGTATTGGCTTCGGGACAAGTCTCTGAATGTTCTTGAGTCCGGACTCCCCATCCAACCTGACAGAGCTTGAGAGGAGCTGCAGAGAAGAATGGGAGAAACTCCCTACATACAGGTGTGCCAAGCTTGTAGCGTCATACCCAGGACTATAATCGCTGCCAAAGGTGCTTCAAAAAGTACTGAGTAAAGGGTCTGAATACTTACGTAAATGTAATATTTCAGCATTTCCCCTCAAAAAATGGGCAAAAATTGATTCAAAACTGTTTTTTCTTTGTCATTATGGGGTATTGTGTGTAGATTGATGAGGGGGGGGGCATTTAGTCAATTTTAGAATAAGGCTGTAACGTAACATAATGTGGAAAAATTCAAGGGTCTGAATACTTTCCGAATGAACTGTATATGCAGTCTCACAGGCTGAGTTTCCTATTCGCTGGGGGAGGAAGGTACAGGCCTACCAGCCACAGGGGAATGGTCATCCCTGATCATATTAAGTTGACATCTGAGTGTGAATAGTCCACATCCTGTCCCCACTGCAGTGATGGGGCCCTCCTTGGCCAATTTAACACTATGTGGTGTAAATTAAAGTTTATTTTTGTAATGTTAGGGGGTAACTTCTTAATAAAGTGTTAGACTAATATGTTTTTCAACTTAAAGTTGAAGTGTTGCTCTGTAAACTTAATCTATTTTCTGTTTCACCTTAGGGCTTTAGTGTAGATGCCAAATATCATTATAATATCCTTTTTTGGTACACACAGAGCTTACCGAAATACACAATCCCTTTATAGGCTTACTGCAGTTGACATGATCTTTAGTTCCATGAAAGCTGACCTGACTAAATTATTTTCCATGTTAGTAGATAAATAAAAGTACTGTATCGTGTCACAGGAAATAGCTTCCTAGCTCTCTATTTGCAGAAAAGGATTATTATGACTTGAGCTATAGTCAGAGACAGGATGGGTGATGTGAATACGAATCGTTCATACCTTCCTCTCATTCATCATCCTTTCATTCTGAACTGCGTAGGCGGTCAACGTTCAGATATAGTTTGTAACACCACTGTAATATGTTAACTACCGTAACTGTAGCGGAGGTGGCTCGTCAATCCATGCTCGAGTAATGAGAAACCTTGCCTTGAGACTAGAAGACCTGCGTTAGCTCCCCGAGACTGCGTTAGCCTGCTTTAGCTCAGCAGGCTAACACAGTCTTGCAAGTCTAAACCTTGATTGGCCATACTACTTCATAACTCTTCGGACCAAGTGAAACATACAAATTCTACCCTCTCAAAGTGAAAGGAGTGCTGTGTATATTTCTAATGCTCTTATCATATTCAACAGGGTCACAGTGTGTTGACAAACACTTTATTACTGCGCCTGCCTGCAGCCGGGTGGTTTTCCACAGAAATTTGGAACATGGGGTTAGAACAGGTGGTGAGGTCCTCTCAGATTCGTTTCACCTCAAAATGATGCAGCTTTCTATATTGATGATATGAGATCAGCTTCTGAAGCTGTTGTTTTGGTATGTGTGTATGTGTGCTGTTCTTTATGTGCTAAAGTGACCCAATCACCCAGGCCAGTCATAGAGGTGAACTCACACAGCCCTTCTGGGGCAGAACAAGAGGGAGAAGCCGGGAAAGAGGGAGAAGCAGGGGGAAAGAGAGGAGGAGGGAGGGGAGAAACAGAAATAATTCAGGCGTATTTTTAGGACAGGTTTATTCGTAGGTCTGAAACTAACCCTGTCGGTGTACTTCTATACACCGGGTCGTCTCTCCCCTTCTCCGGCTCTCTGTTCTCTCACTCATCCTCTCTGGCCGCTGCCTAACTGGCCATCTGTTGACGTCTCTCACCCTTAAGGCCATGTGATCTCCAGTACAGTCACTGTGCGAAGGAAACTTTTGCATCATAGAGACAGGGGATTTCCATAGAAAAAGAACAGATTCCATTTTCTATGTTTCCTAATTAATGTTTGTATGCATGTTATGTACAGTATCCACCTTCTCCCAAGATGCCAATCAACCCAAGTAGGCTAGGTATGTATAAATATAAATAGGCCAGACAGGGAGTCAGACCTGTATGCAAGGTGTACATGAACATTCTACAAAATATTGTCAGAGGCAGAAAATGTCTTCTGGTAAATCAATGGTAATAGAATATACATATCAGAAATGGATGAATGTGTATATTTATTTGAAGTTTAGCCATTATGCTCAATGAATTCACTATTGGAGGTATGGTTGTCCCATTCCAAGTTTAGGATAGGCCATAGAGCACAGGCATGCGAGGCGTACATCATAACTGTCACATCAGCCCAGTGACTTTTAGGCTTGACAGCTCTGGCTCATTAAATGCACCTGTCATCCATGTCCATGAGCACAGCGAGGCCGGCTGATCGCCAAGACAACGGGCGGGCCCAAGTCCCCTCGCGACTCTCTTGGCCTATTTGCCTTTTTTATTCATTTAGCAGACGGTCTCATCCAGGCTACATGACACTTCCTGACACTATGTTGCCACCTCAAGCACAGAAAAATAAGCGGCACTCCCAAAATAAAAAATAACTCACGGAGACAACTTGGGAGTAGTTTTGAGCGGGAATTTTAAAATCATTCAACTTTTAATATATCAACATATTTCTATACATGTATATAGGCCTACTTTTATTGTGTAGGCTTAACTTTCGACTGGTTGGTCTAAGCATCGTTTAGAGCAGCGTTTCCCCATCTTGGTCCTGGGGACTCTAAGGGCTGCATCATTGTCATCACGCTTTGATTTTATAAAAAAAAATATCATCTATCTAGTGCTAGGGCAAAAAAACAAAACGTGCAACCCTTGGGGTCTCCAAGACCGAGTTTGGGAAATTCTGTTTAGAGAAAAAATTGGTTTAGAGATTCTGTAAATGGTTTGAGTTGGGCCTGCCTATAGCGCATGGTGACTTCTTGGAAAAGTCGTGCATAAAATCACACAAGTTCCTACTTGTTCTATTTCTTAGTTTAAATGTGTGGGGTATATATATATATATTTATATATTTATTTTGAGACTGTCTTCGTGTCCCTGTCGGGGGTAAGTGAAAGATAACACTGAGAACGTTACGCGTCTGAAATATCTAACCGCTCTGCTCATAGCTTCCAGAACTGAAAAGGAGCAGGTGCGTGCGCCAACTCCTTATCTCCCCTCCGTTTCACTTGACAACTGTTATACGTTTTACAGGGATTTTAGTAACTGTCAACCATTTGATTCTGGGCACTCATAAAACATACACAACGGGATGGCTGGACTCAAGCCAGACGCACAAATGTCCGTAGTGCACAACGACCCGCTCTAGACGACATTTAACCGTAACGCTGCCACTTTTGACTTGACTTACTCACAGTCCGGCACCGAACGTACCTTTCTCTGCTGTTTCTCCCATGCGGGGTCCAGCAGTAGGTCCCTGTCCCACTCATCCTCCGGAGACATATACTGATGCTCCTCGCTCATCATATACGAGGTGTTATATTGCGCTTGGGGTTCGACAGCCATCATAATGCCGTCTAGGGTTTCTAGTACCCCCTCTGATTATATAGAAAAGAAACGAGGTTTATGCGCACTCTAAGCCTTGTAGATAACAGATGAAACCCTCCTTGGGCTTGAGGACTCGGTGTCTGTCAGGTGTGCTGGTCAGCAGAAACAAGAGATGCGGCGACAGAGTACAGACTGCGGCAGAGGTGCAGCTCCCACTACCAGAAACTCTGCTTGGTCGGTGCTACTTTCCTGGTCAAAAGTAGAACACGTGACCGCACCCCAATAAGTACGAGAACCCGGGCGTGCGGGTGTCAGGGTCTGACCCTAAAAAGGTGCGATGGGTGGGGTTGTGGTTGGAGAGTTGACCTATGCCGGGGCAGGGAGGCTTGAGAGAGGAGGATGGAGACGTCAATCACACCCCTTACTGAAGGCGATTGTAAACTTCAGTTTGTGAACAGCACCTGTTGCCTCTGGTGCGCCTTTATTCTCAGGCTGTAGTCTATATACCCCTCACACTGACTACAATGATAAACAATAAAGACCTCGGATAACTTGAATGTCCTTACAACGATATCTTATTCTAAGACATGTGTCATTAAGAATTATACATTTTAGGATAATTGTCGGGAAAATTACAGTATGAATCCTGGAAACTCACAGGGATAGGCTTTTTCCATACTTTCTCAAACCTCTCATCTTGGAGCCCCAGCTTTTCCACGTGTTTGAACTATTCCAGATCTAGCACACCTGATTTAAAGTGTCAACTAATCATCAAGCCTGAGACTATTTGAGTCAAGCCTTAGACTCAAATAGTCTAAGGCTTGAGGGCTACAACAAAATTATGAAACGTCTCTGGGGTTCCCTGAGGTGAGGTTTGAAAAAAAGCTGGCCTCGCCTCTGTAGTACTCTGAAGGTCACATATCCAGATGGCACATTGACATGACAAGGCCTATATAAAGTGCTGTGACTCGGAGGTAGAAATCAAAGAACAGCTGAAGGCAGTTGACTTCGCAATAATTGGCTGATACACCAGTGACAGCTACGATGAAAAATGTCAGTTGGCGGAACAGCATTAAACATTCAAACAAAGTGATCTAGGCCTACAGTATTACATTTTTTTTAAATCACAAAAATAGCATAAAAAGGTGTATAGCACTGCTTTATTACCATATTTGTGCTATAAACTTTTAAAACGAGCCTAATTATGTTTAATGAGAAAAATTTAAAAGTTTATTTTAAAATAATCATTTATTTGGTACAACCATGCAGACGGTACAGTGCCTCGAGACATAAGCAATGCAAGGAGTATACATAAGTATATGAAATTTGGTTATTCATTGATTGTCATAATACATTTCAGGCGACATTTTCATGGTGCAAAGTCGTGCAAAAATTAGACTTCTCAAGCATTGTGTGTTATAAAAAGGACACTATTCATGCATTGCTCAGCATACTAAACTCTAGTTAGATAATCACTTTTATAATGCACATTGTTTAAAAAAATGTATAACACTGCTGGATTATGAGTTTTACAATATTTTCTGGCATCTTTGAACTACTTTGCACCATTAAAATGTCCCCCTTCATCTCCTTCAAGCATGCTGATTATTTGCACTTGTTTTTTTCCTGTAAATGCACTTGACGTACCAAATGACTCAACATTGATATTTGCAAAAACATCAACTTAACAATCCAGTTCGGCATACGAAAATGCTCTTTCTCCCTAAAAAATGTCTCCTCCAATAACTCAGACTATAAGAACATAGCTATTAGATAACAATTGAGGTAACAGTTTACATTAGGTTGCCTTTATATCGTAGGACTATAAATAGTATTTTCCTTAACCAGATGAAATCGCACACCATTACACTGTAACTACACTTGACTTGTCCCAGATTCTTAATTAAGTCAATTTAGGAACAAGTCCTTGCATGTGAGAATACAATATTTGATGTGACTAGGTAGTATTTGGGCAGCAATGTTAAGTGTGATAGACAGTGGACTGGCGACTACCCTGGGGGCAAAACTGTGGCCCAATTCCAATTCTCCCCGATCTACATGAAGTGTGCACTCGTTCACTCCATGAAAATATTGAGATTGGTATTAGATATACGGTATACTCTGTCTAGAACAATCCCCCCCCCCCCCCCCACTTCCTTGAGGGGGAGTGGACAAGCACACATTTCAGGAAAGAGGGGCGAAATTTGGAATTGAGATTCTATTGGTATGGCAGCATTTCTGGCTTCCCTGTCCTGTGTTGTGCAGCGCGAGGTAGAGCAGGACAGGAGCAATGATGAAAGGCTGCAGCCATATGGTTACCAGTCAGTGTGAGCTAATAGGGAGCAGGCCAGGTGGAATTCAGAAATACAAAGCTGACTGCATTTGCTCAAGCACTAGAGTCAGACTCCACACGTCCACATCTGAGAGGAAAAGGGGCCCACATCCTGATTAGTTATTTGAGTTAGTCCATTTTGTGCCGGGGCAATACTGTAGTTTGAATGCTCAGAGGAGAGATTGGTGGTGAACCTTTTAACATTGTAGTCAATCTTATCCAGAGCGATTTACAGGAGCAAATTAGAGTTAAGTGCCTTGCTCAAGGGCATAGACAGACTTTTTCATCTAGTCAGCTCAGGGGGTTTGAACCACAGACCTTCCGGTTACTGGCCCAGCTCTCTTAACCCACCCACTTCCTTTCCTTGAGCCACCATTTTTTAAAACATATAGATTCCTTTTCTCCTCTAAGATCAGGACAGAATGGGTTTAAGGGAACAGGCTGGGATCAGAGCCGGAGATCCCTACATTACAAACGCAGCTTCCTTCCATCCTTCATTCTTTTCAGTGGTGACGCAGACAGAGACAGGAAGACCACGCCCTCTCCCTGTCAAGTCTCTGCCCGCCAGCAACGCACCTCTCGGCTGCCCAGTGAACACGTTGGGGGACAAGTGTGTGTGTTCGGCCATCCTAACAGAGGGAGATTCTTAACAGATACACACATTTATACAGAACAAACAAGTAGAGCTGGTTGGAAGTGAAGAGAAATAGTCCCCGTACCAAAGAAATCCTATAAGAGTCCTGAGATTGCAGTGAATCTGCAGGTAGTTAACCCTTACTGGGCTCGTCAGTCTTATAGGACATTTTTGATAGGGCTATTTTTTAACTCTTGTGTTTAAAAAAAACATGAATGTTATTCTTCAGAGGGAGGTTAATTTATTGGCTTTATTAGACAGTCTTGAATTTATTGATTAAACTGCAAGGAGCTGGTGGTGTTGGTAGTGAACAGTGATTAACCCCCATACAATCATGGCAAACCCATCACAGTTTTTGCTAAGCAAAAACTCTCCCTACAAAGTCTGTTTCATGAATACCAAAGATGGTGGATAAACAAGAGTTGACTCTGGCCGTTAACCATTTTACAATAATGGTCAAGGGTTCCTGTTTGTGTAAGTGGGATTTTGCATCTCTCGCGTGAGCATGCTTTTCCCGCACGAGCTCAGTTCCTCCATATAGGTTGCATTCCCTTGCATGCATCAACCGATGTTTGCGTGCCACGTCATCGACTGACTGATTGCTATAACATAATTCAAGTATCAGCTAATCACATTACCTATCCAGGCGTTGTAGGATAAGGTATGCATCATCAACGCCTGTGCAGAGGCACGCGGCCAATGTCTGGCATGTGAGACTGGCTTTTGTCTATTTACTGTCCCCATCTCACTTGCCCCGACCAACCAGAAAAAAATGAGCCAGTGAGATTTCTTGGCCTGGGTCACCCCCCCCCCCCCCGCAGTAGACCAGAGTGGGCCTGCCCCGATTAGAAAAAAAATAAATAGGGAGTGGGGTGTCTCGCTTTCTCTACCGTTGCTGGTAATACTCTTACCAGCCAAGCGACCCCACTGGGCCACCATACACTGTGTCCATTGTCATTCACTAGGTCTCTATAGCTACAGCCATACCCAGGGGTGGGTGTGGCCAGCTGATCCGCAGCTAGAGCCACAGAACCCAGCCGAGATCCAAGATGGCAGCGGTGGAAGTGGAAAGCGTTGTGTACGGCGGACAGGCACAGAGGGATGGGTTGGGAGGAGGGGTGGCGAACACGGCGGTGTAGGAGTCACTAGCGGGGGGCAGGAGATCCAAATGTGCCAAGCCTCAACACACCAACGACACCACACACTGGCTCACTCTATTAAACATGTAGTCACACACAAAAAGTCAAGCACAAGCACAGAATCTCTCACCCTAACACACACACACATCAGCACGACAGAGAGAGACTGACGGAACAGTCCAAATGTAGGTGCTGCAAGGCAAGAGACGGGACAATTCACTGGAAGTCTGGTAGGAGACATCACAGCAGCAGTGAGCAGTGACCCCTCCCCAAGAGAAGCCCCCCGGCTTTGGCAATGTCAACGCAGGTGAGTGGGGAGCTACGGAGGGGTGGTGGGAGTTTGGTCAAAGCACAGTCAGAGAAGGGGGGGGGGGAGCGGTGCTTTGTTTCATTACCTTGGTGGAGTAGATTTGAGTTCCCACTTCCTATTTGCCTGCGCGACGTTTATTGTCTTCCCCCTCTCACCTCACACGCTTGGCTGTGTCTGGACGGCCGGGGACCTATTTCAGTTGACATAGTTAGTCGGTATGTACAGGGCTTTGGATATAGAGCACAGTGACACATGCACGTCTAGAACAGAAGTCACTGGAGACAGACATTGTTGGGTGTTGTGGTTGGGTAGGAGCAAGCCCAACAGATCAAAATGCTACAGATGGAGCCATTCTATCTGCGTGCCTCTCTCCAGCTCTCGGATGCTGTGTGTGTGTGTCCGCCATTGGTAAACAAGGAATCATCTGCAAACGAGTAATGTGCGCTACTCGGTTCAACATTGAATCTGCAATTAAAATGTTAAAATCGACACAAAGCGGCAATCAAAAAAGATCAGAGGTCATGGAAACGGTTTTCAGACATGAGCGCATGGTAACAGTAGCCTTGTTGGGATACCAGTGAGAGGTTATGTCCCAATGATCTCTTTCTTCCTGAAGTGTACACTCGTTCACTACTTCTTACACATCTAAATCGCATTGGATTAGTGGATGCATGGGCTAGAGGGTGTTTCCATCAAATTTCTTATACAAGTCCTTTCCTCTCAAATTAGTGAAGGGATGTGAACAAGTGCACAATTGAGGAAAAAAAATATAGATATTATTGGGACACACCCGGAGCCTGTCTGTGCTGTAGTCCTACAGAGTTCGAGTGAGGCTGGAAAGAGAGGCCGACCCCAGACTAGACTTACCCCATCCACCGAGGCAGACTAGGGGGGGAAGCACACACTGACGCTACTCCTCATTTTCTCTGCCACCCTGGTCCCCAGTCACATGGGTCTGGTCATTACAACAAGGAGAAACAGGAAGGAGTGAAAAATACAAAAAAAAAAAAAACATCTGAAACACTCAGGCCCACCCCTCCCCACTAGTCAGAAACATTCTTTATTTTAAAAATGGTGGGCATGTATAGTGTACATATTAAAAAGCATGCCAGTTTAATTGTTTATTATTTTTTTTAAGACAAAAAAAAAAGGCTAAATAAAAAACATGGTCAGACACAAGGCAAGCAATAAGAATAAAAAATATTTTTGTTGTTGTGACCATCGAGATTTCACAGGAGATGCAACCGTGTGTGCGTTGGTATATATGAGAGACGGAGAGAGAATATGCAACATAAAAAGCTACATCACCACAACCACAAGGCGAAAGGGCAGTGGGGTACGGGGGTAGTGAGTCGTCTTACAACGGGGGGGGGGTGCACGGACACGTCGGGGGCGGGCGACTGAAAGATACTGCTCCACCTGTCATCATACCATCGGTGCGAAGGTCACCGCACCACAAAAAAAAAAAAAAAGATCACGTCACGTTATCTTAACCCGTTAACCCTCCACCTCAGATTTTTTATTTTATTTAAATTTTTAAGACTGCCATTAGAAAAAAAGCACTTCAAAAACAGGAGCTATTCCCTCCACTAAATGCACTTCACGCAACGCTCGGGCACAACGTCAAGCTCACCGAAACTCATGGTTCTCTAGCTAAAAAGTCAAAAACGTTGACTTGCTTATAAATCCACCAAACAGTTCATACATACATGATCTGAGGGGTTAGAATGTACTCGTCGACCCAACAACCACTTACAAAAAAAACTAAAACATACTTCAAAAGGCCTCAAAATATACTGATGCAGCAAGACACTATTAGTATAGTACATCATCTTTGTCACTAAAATGTGGCATTCTCCAAACTCCTGACCAGGGTTGGGGTCCATTCCATTTCAGGAAGTAAATCGACTGATTTGATTTCAAATGGAATGGATCCAAACCCTGCAACTGACACCAATTTATACACTGGATGGATAGAAAGCAGACAATTCATATTCTAACCAGCTAATCTCAATCCTATCTCATCGTCAGAGGTAGGTATAGATAGCCTGGTGAAACCTGACAATGTGGAATCCTCCATTGTTTCAGTGGTGAGCACAGCATTCAATCTGGTTTAACCAGGCTAAGGTATAGATGGGAGTAAAAGAGGGCAGAAATGTAGCAGTGTCTTTCAGTGTTCTGGTTGCGGCGGGGTGAGGGGAGGGATGAGGCTGGGTAGGTAGAATGTAGTTCTAAAATAATAGTGTGGCTGTGGTCTGTGCCCTCGCGTCCCCCAGGGTTCCACTAGTGAGGGAACCGGACAGTGTGAATTACATTGAAACAGAAAGCCAACATCTCTCTCGCTCGCTCACACCACAGTCCCGACGCATGCAAGACACACAGACCCCTCCAACCCTGGACCTTCACAACAAACCACAGTGCAGTTTCAATACATTCATATCGTTAAAATAAAAGCTAGAAATATTTCTGTTGAACCAGTGGAGAGATTAGCTAAAAAAACGAATCCTCGAGAACCCTCATATTTTGGCCTTTACACTGTAAATCATCACTCTTGAAGGCATTGAAAATGTATGACGGTTCTCAGTCCATTTCTCACACTTTAAAAGGCAATAGAAATCCCTACTAAAAAAAGCCACCGGTATGTGGCGGGTAAGAGCTAATTTTCCCCCTTTTCACTGCACTGTGTGTGTGGTATCAGGACCACGGTTGGGGTTTAGAGGCTTGGGTGTTTATCCATTGACTACAGTAAAAACTAATACCAAACCAACTCCACACACAAAACACTAATTCTCACACAGATACACATCCAGAGACACACACAGATATATATATACCTCCACACACAGATACACACAGCCGCTGAGAGAAAGGAAGGGTACGAGGGTGGTATATACGGGTTGTGTGCGGTAGGGTGGCAGAGGAGGTGTGAGCGAGGGAGGTGTGGACTATCGGAACGGGGGCTCAGGCGTGTGAAGGGAGAGTTCGGGGGCTCGGCGGAGGACGGCCTCCTTGCGGTTCGGTGGCGGCGGCAGCGGCGACTCATACACTCTGGGCACGGCCACCATAGCGGAGGCGGGCACCACTGGCCTGAGGGCGGAGTCCAGCGCCGTGACGTGACCGGGCTGGCCGTGGTGGTGGGCGTGGCCCGCAATGGCGTGGGCAGGGATGGCGGCCATGGCGTGGTGGTTGGGAGGTGGGTAGGCGTACTGGAGCTGTTGGAGTTGCTGGTACTGCTGGAGTTGCTGGTACTGTTGGTACTGCTGGTAATACTCTGCATAGTACCTAGGGGAGAGGAGAGAGAAAGGGGAACGGAGGGGAGGGTGGGTAGAGGGGGAGAAAGGAACAGACAGAGGGAAGGAGAAAACGGAGTAAAGAGGGAGGGAAGTTAGGAGAGGGAAAAAGAGGAAAGGAGAGGGGGGGACAGACAGACAAGAGGGTTTTGGGTTATATACTAGGGATTGTATATTAGTCTTTTACACACAAGGTTTCAAGTGGGGGTACAGAGTCTTTTCGGGGGCGGTAGGTAGGGTAGGTAGCGTACTGTAACTGCTGCAGCTGCTGGTACTGTTGGTGCTGTTGTTGGTAGTACTCAGCATACTGTTGGTACTGCTCTCTAAGATACACACGGAGGGAGGGAGGGAGGGAGGGAGGAGGGACAGATTTTAGATCATGTACCAGTAGGGAACAGGCTTTCAGAGAATGTGCAAAAGGGGGGTTGGTTAAATTAAAACAAGCCTCGGTGACGGCAATGAAGGATAACGTATTGAGCCATTTGGCTCAGCGCATGTCCACTACCACTCCTGAAGTCTGAACATCAGGAGGGGTCATGTAGTGGAAAAGGAGAGAGAGTGCAGTACACTGGGAAATGTCAGAGAGGATTCAATAAGGAGAGCGATGGGTTAAGTGCCCCTAAAAACCATTGGGGGCCCTAACTTCCACAGAAGTCAAATGTCACTGAGCCACGCATTGATGTAAAATGTGAGACTAAGTGAAGAGTCGACTTAGAATGGAAATTAGGATTTGCCTAATTACTGTAACTGCTGGAGCTGCTGGTACTGTTGGTGCTGTTGTTGGTAGTACTCAGCGTACTGTTGACACTGGTCTCTAAGATACACACGGAGGGAGGGAGACAGAGAGTGTTTCAGATCATCTACTAGCAGGGAATAGATGTATTTTCACACAAAAAGAACAGGCTTTCAGAAAATGCACAAGGGGTAAAGCGAGTCTGTGACTACAATGAAGGATAACGTATTGAACAATTCTGGTACAGTACGTACAGGACCAGTCAAAAGTTTGGACAAATACTCATACCAGGTTTTTTTATTTTATTTTAAAACTCATTTCTACATTGTGACATCACATTTGCCTAGTTCTGTATGTCCACTTCCACTCCTGAAGCCTGAGAACAGACGAAGGTTTGTAGTGAGAGGGTAATGTACTGAGAAAGGAGTGTTTATGGTGTCGAGTGCAATGCATTGTGGAGGATCAGAGAGGATTAAACATTCCTACAACCACTGGGGAGAATACAAATCTCTACTGCACTCAGTCCTGCACTGATGTCAACGGGACACTAAATTGTTACTTAAAAGTGGAAATCTGGATACACCCCATAGAACGTAAAGTCAACTAAACGGTGAATGAGGGTCAAATAGGATTTGATAAGGAGAAAGTGCTAGTACCTAGTCATGGGGTCCTCCGCAGCCTCCGCTTCCTCCTCTGCAGCTCGCCCAGCGGGGGTGGGGAGCAGCGGCCGGCGTTGCTTGGGGGCTCTCTGATACATGAAGGGCTTCATGACCGGGTCGGGCAGCAGGGACCCCGCCGAGCGCCTCAGGGGACTCCGGTCCCTTTCCCCGGACTTTGCCGCTTGGGCCGCCGCCGCATTCTGCTGCTCGGCCAGAACCTGCTGTCCCTGGGCGAAGTAGTGCTGCACCCTCGCCGCCTCAAAAATGGCCGCCGACGGGTCCGCCGACACGCTCATGGCTCCCATCCCCATGTGACCGTAGGCATGGTGGGCGCCCCCATAGAGCGCCGGTGCCAAGGCGTAGGCCTGGTTGATGGCAGCAGCGGTCGTAGGCATCTCTACGCCAGGGGCTGCCAGGTAGACGGCCCCTGGGTGGTGGTGGTTGGCCATGGCATGCGCGTAGACGGGTGTGGAGTAGGCAGCGGCGGGGCTGGCAGCGATCTGACTGAGCTGACTGTAGAGGGCGGCGTGGCTGGGGTTCATGGACCTGGCGTACACCTGCGTGGCGCCCGCCTGCGTCAACGCCGCCGCCTGATTTGCTGCCTGGACTCCATAGAGCTGATTGGCCACGTTGGCGCCGTAGACCTGCGTCGCCAGGGCACCGTACACTGCCTGGTTGACGGGGTTGCCGTCCGTCCTCGTGCCGGTGGTGTGGCCCGCCAGCGCCGCGTATGTGGGGTCAAAGGTCGAGGTGTTGTAGACAGAGTTGTGGACGCTCTGCTGGACCTGGAGTGGGAGGCCGGCTGCGGCGGCGGCGGCTGCAGCTAACACAGCAGCCTGGCTCTGGTACTGTTCCAGAGAGGGCTTCCCTGCAGGGCACTCCCCAGCATAGTGGCCCTGCTTCCCACAGCTCACACAGGGGATCTTCCCGGTGGGGGTTTGCTTAGAGGGCTGTACCTGTAAGGATAAATAGACAAGACACAATCCCGTTAGCTTCGGGGGGCATCATTACTGAGATAAAAAAACAGATATACAATGCAGGGCGTTACGGGTACGGTAGTACACATAGAAATACAATCACTAGAACGGAAATATCCCTTCAGCCACAGCAATTTGGCCGCACCCTCACGGGTCCACTCAAAATGGCCACTGGTCCACCCATCAATCCCTTTCCCCATTCTATTTCTATGTCAGGGCATCGTGCTACAGCACCTTGGAGAGCTCCACGGAGAGCGGGCGTCCCTTGAAGGAGGTGCCGTGGAGGGCCTCGATGGCCTGTAGAGCCTCCTCCTTATTCTCCATGTGCACAAAGGCGTATCCTGCAGAAGAGGAGAGCCTGGCTGTCATTGAGCGCAGGGACACCAGTTAGAACCACACCGGGCATGCCACACACACCTTAACGCTCTATACACACATTTCTTATTGTTCTATACAATTATACACAGACCGTACCTGACTGTAATTCAAGTTGCATAATGAAGAAGCCCTAAACAGCTAAGAATACCTTGGCTCTTAACTAGCTACCAAATGGTACACGGTGCTTGAAGTGCACTGAAATAGGTGCCGGTACTCATTCTGGGTGCTGGAACTCTTTATATTTAGTTACTAGTACACATATTACAGCCAATATTCTATAAGAGGTACGGTACTTCCTTCAGCAGTAGAACATTTGAGGTGCAAGTTCTTCGTACCAGACAGCACCATCCGGCCCACTTCAGGCACCGGTGGACCAAAATGTACTGCATCTCCCTTCCGAGTACTCCTCCATTAGAAAGGACGAGACTCACCTTTGACCTTGTCGCACTCCAGTACTTTGCCGAAGGTCTGGAAGAGCTCCTGGAGGTCCTCAGTGGTGCACATGCCCGACAGGTTGCCCACAAACACCTTGGTGGAGTGGAGAGGTCTGCCCCGGGACTCCTCCACCACCAGGTTCCTCCCACGGAACTCCCTGCCGTTCAGCTCACTGATGGCCCGCTCTGCAGCCCCCTCGCCCTGGGGAGTACATTACATTAGATTGCATTTCAAAAATGTTACCTAAATAAATAGGGTCATTTTTAGATATTTAGATTTTAATGTTACATTAGAAAACAATGTGAGAATCACCCAATAAGGAATTTAATGTTGTACTGTATGGACTCAATGTAGCCTACAAAGTAACAACCAACACACAGTTCTGGAGTTCCCTCCCCATCATGGGTTTAAAAACATAGGATTGTTTGGTGTAAACTTTGTCTAGATGGAGTTAAGGCCATAAAGAACAGTCTGTGCAACCAAATATACACTTTAGGAGAATTGGGACATGCCTTAGTCCTCCCTATGGGATATCTATAACGTACCTGTAGGTGTACGAAGGCGAACTGTCGGAGAACGCTGCAGCTGACCACCTGGCCATACGACTCAAAGATGGCCGACAGCTCCTCCTGGGTGGTGTCCAGAGCCAGGTTGCCCACGAAGAGCTTCACCGTGTTGCTCTTGTCCATTGTGGCGCTGGGGACACACCGATGCAGGCGCACGCGCACACACAGAGATACAGGCAGACAGACGCACACAGACAGACAAACAGAGGCACACACACAAGGGAGGGAGAGAGCAGACAAGTGAATAATAATAATAATAATATATATAATATAATAATAATATATGCCATTTAGCAGACGCTTTTATCCAAAGCGACTTACAGTCATGTGTGCATACATTCTACGTATGGGTGGTCCCGGGGATCGAACCCACTACCCTGGCGTTACAAGCGCCATGCTCTACCAACTGAGCTACAGAAGGACCAAGTGAACATACTGAATACAACATTCCTGAACTTCAACTTGTTGCTCTTGTCCACGGCGGTCACTGGAGAAAAGTAATTACAACCACTCAGAGGGAGAAATCAAGAGATGAGTAAATGAATGAAACCACAGGAGAAGAGGGGGATGAAATGTGTCAAGAGATTTGACAGTTGACCACCACCCATAATAACTACAAAGGCATGAATGTCCGATTGAAGACACCATATCGAGTTATAATATGTTATTCTATGGATGACACCATAGAACCGTGGTTGTTGCCTATTCTAGTCACAAGCAACAAGTTGACCTCACTTCCTACAGGTCAAGAAGCACTAAGCTACCCTATAGGTTTGTCGACAGCTTAGCCTGGGCCAGTTGCTATGCTAGCTGTAGATCAAATCAAATGGTATTGGTCACATACGCATATTCAGCGGATGTTATGGCGGGTGTAGCGAAATGCTTGTATTCCTAGCTCCAACACCGCAGTAGTATCTAACAATTCACACAAATCTAAAAGTAAAATAATGGAATTAAGAAATATTAGGAAACGCAATGTCGGAGTGGCACTGACTAAAATACAGTAGAAACATTAAAATAGTGAAATAGTACATACATTAAAGTGACTAGTGTTCCATTTAAAGTGATCGAAGAGCAACAAAAAAATAAGGAACTTGACACCAGAGTGATGTTTCTGTACATACCAAGCACAACATGTATAGAATACTGAAAATTCTAAAGTTATACATAGTAGCCTATCCGCTAAGATCACCTATATTTACAGTAACGTTAGTTTAAAAAGTTCAGATGATGGATCATCGCGTATGGAAACGATTATTTTTCTGATGACGCAGCAATAGAAAATAAAAAATGTTTTGCTACAAACATTGGGAATCTCCAGATCGATCACGATATTACAGAAATTTTACAAAAATGTGGTGCGGGTTTACATGATTTCGAAAGTCGCAGTTAAGACTGAGCAACCAGTTTTATTTCAAACCAGTAATCGACGGGTATATTTCATGTTTTGCTTGGTGTAACCGAAACTGAACAAACCTCGCGGTGAAAATGTGATCAAACAATTTCGATGCCATTTATCATCAACCCAATCTACACAGTAATACGCAAATTGTATCGAGTGAATGGTGTTGGATTGGATACATTACAAAACAATTTTACAGTTAAAACGTTACAATAAGAGCATTTTTCCGCACTGGAATGGACATTCCGCGAGAGCGAAAATCTATTAAATGGTACGACAACCAACTTTCCCTCTTTTGTCTCGTTGATTCTTCCGCTCTCCGCGGATAAAACCTCACATTTCTACGCATCGTCGTTTGGTGTATTTTCCATCGTTTGTAAAGAAATAAAATGAAAGAGATGGACAGACATCTTACTTACTTACCTAAGCAGTGTCGTGTTTCAAAATGGTAGCGCCTGCTTCCGTTTTTTTAGAATGACGCGCATTTTTCACCAATGGGGAAGCTCGGGGCTTGCCACACTAGATCGCCGATTCTTCATAATAACATTTGAACAGATAGGCTATTAAAAAAAGGGTTTATTACAAAAATCAGTAATTTATCAATTCATATACAGGTTTCACTCAGTCCGAAGGGCAACTGGTGCCTTCTACTACAAGTCTGACTGAGAAAAGTAACAACAACAAAAAATCTCTACAACACTGGTTACAAATATTTTGATAAAATGATTGTGATACAAATCATACAACATTTGAGAGGTAAACCACAATCTCCCTTGGAGGTACTGATATTTACACAGTAGAGCACTTGAGATAAGTATCCAAATTGTAATCAAACATAGAATGACAACATCCACATTGATATTACAAAACGATTCAAATTAGTCAACTACAACTGAATAGTCAGCATGGGATGTTTTCGCTTGAAATAAGAACATACATCCTATTCCTGTTGTGTTTCTTTAGTCTGTCATGAAAGGTTCCGGTCTCGGAAGATTTCGATATGACATCTCAATAGAAAGGAAGATGACTGCTGAACAGACAATTCTTTGATCTCTCCTCCTCCTCCTCACTCTCCTACTTAACCTCTCTCACACTCTCTCAGTGCAGTTTCAGTCAGTGTGCGACATCATCAACGACAGCCAGTGATGTTCACCATTTAGGGTCATTTTCGCTCGGCAAAAAAACAGAACACATGAACGGTTAACCTGGACTTGTCCAATGAGATCTCATGTTGTTTTTGTTGCAAAACGTTTTGCTACATTGTGCATTAATGAATATGACCCACGCATCTGGCATCACAGGTGAGCGGCAGGTGTCTCTGTGGTGGTCTTGCTGCGGCCCGTTCCGGCCAGCGGCCGGTCCCTCTCCTCCCATCGTGTCACCACATCACACGCACAGATCTGCTTGGCATTCTGGAACAGGACAGCGGAGTGAGCGATTATCCCACAGGCCAGTCTGTACCCAATGAGCACGGAGCAATAGATACACATACATTGACAGGGTCAGCACCTGCAAAGTCTAGACGATGAAGGCAACATGACACATGAGTCACACAGGAATATACACAGAACACTTGTCACTAAGAGAAATTCCAAGAACCAATAGAATTGTATTTTAAACGGTCAAATACAATTCATTAACTCCAACTCTGACTTACAGTTAGTCCACCTAACCGCTATCCTCATTTCTCCTCTACCATGAGATCACCTCTGCCCGGAGTTCCCGGTCAGTTTGGAGAGGGGGTGACCACCCCTTCCTCGGTCATCCTCCCCAGCATCCACCACCAGTGAACGACCAATCACATCCCACACCTGCAGGAAGTGACAGAGGAGGGGTCAGAGTGGACACTGTCAATGCCTGCATCCCAAATGGCACCGTATTCCCGATTTAGTGCACTACTCTTTCCCTGGTCAAAAGTAGTGCGCTAAATGGGGAATAGGGTGCCAATTAGGACACAGCCAATGTTGTTGGTACAACTGACCAGTGTGCTGTGCTCAGGATGTAATTGTGGCTAAACCTGCCCTCACCCTAGAATTAACGTTCTAGATTACTAATTTATCTCCATAGTGAGTCTAGTTGTAAATTCTTTAAATTGCGCATGCCTCTAACACCATGTACTAAATGTCTACACTATAATTACACTGTACTTGCCTGTGTAAGTACCATGTAAATACATAGGTTTTAGATCAGAAGGAGTAGGTGTGTGCACGTGTGTTACCTTTAGCTGAGGGTCCTTTGGTCTGAATGAGGCTCGGCCATCTGGTCCAGCCACAATATTCCCCAGATCATCTACATGCTGGAAGAAAACACATTTACGGATATGGATATCACAGCCATGAATAGCATTTGACCAGTTTTTACCAATATCTGTCTAATCAACATCAGTCAATACCAATCCTATCATCTCTTTGAGACAGTAAAAGGTTACTTCCTGAGAGCATAACATCTCAGAAAGTACCCCAGTTTCACAAGGTAATGAAGCAGGACTATACATTGTAACCTACCCTGAGTGAAGGCAAGGAAACTGTACCCTGTCTGGGTCCTGCGAGGCGTCATGTTGTCTCCCATAGGGGTTATAGTGTTCTCCACAGCTGTACAAACACACACAGAGAGAGAAACATGAGTTATCAGCTCCCATGATCCTCTGGGGCAAGCAGGTGCAACTGTGATATCACGAGTGACAGATCTAGCCAATGGTTCCTTTAATCGACTTTGAGGACGCACACACGCACTACCTCTGGCAGTCCTGTGTGAGATCTCCTAGCGCGTGGACGTGGAGGCCGTGGGCACCAGGTCCCGTCGATCAAACAGCGCTCCTCAGACAGCTGCAGGAACCGCACCACCCCCTGAACAGGACCACTACCAACGATCATGGCTACCGCCGCACCCAAGTCTGATACACACAGACACACAAACATTTGCATAGTGTACAGACTCACACATAAAGAGTAGACACACATTACACATATAGTAGAATACACAAATACAGATGCACATAGGCTGCCCCCATACACCTGTTATTTAGGCCTACTAATAACTTCAATATTGGACATTAGTCTGTGTTCAGGCATTCTGAATTCACCAAGTAATTCACACACCCTCAGGCTGTTGGCTCCCGCCATAGGCCGTGGACACATTGGGATTTTGTAGTCAGAGTATTTCGGATAGAGGCAATGCTTTTTCAATGAGAGTCATCCTTTGAGGGATGAATGACAACGGAGATGGCTGTCCGACCAAAAACGCACAAATTGTTCGTCTTTTTGCGTAAACAAAAAAAAAAGTCGGAATTTTTTGACGGGCAATGAATGCAAGTAATATACAATTTCATCCGTGTCCGAAACGGATTCAACATGTCTGAAAGTATTTTTATTTTTTATTTTACTAGGCAAGTCAGTTAAGAACAAATTCTTATTTTCAATGACGGCCTAGGAACAGTGGGTCAACTGCCTGTTCAGGGGCAGAAAGACAGATTTGTACCTTGTCAGCTCGGGGATTTGAACTTGCAACCTTTCGGTTACTAGTCCAACACTCTAACCACTAGGCTACCCTGCCGCCTCTGCAGCCTTAACCTGTTCTGTTCCCCCAATGCCCTGCGTCCTGTGCTCCCTATGAGACCCTGCACCTCATGGGACGTCAGAGATACTTCCACCAGAACCTCCTCCTTCCCCACGTCTATCCTCACCGACCGCACTCCTGTACTCAGAATAAAGGAGAGGTGAGAAAGAGGGCACGAGGAACAGAAAAAAAAGAGAGAAAGAAAGAAAAGGGTGAGGAACCAAAACAGAGAGAGTGAAAAGCAATGAGGAGAACACACAGAGATGAGGAATGAAGGAAAAGAGAGATTACTGCTGACATGTGACCGACTATGCTTTAAATGGCTTTTAGTGGATGAATCGTGGAATGCATGGAGGGGCCCTGTGGTTTCGTTCCAGTGTTAAGTATTTGAGCAAAAGCAAGAGCAGCCCCTGTATTGCTAACTAAATTGCAATGTACTGCACTAGGATGTAACAGTAATAGCTAACAATAATAATAATAGTAAACAATAACGTTCATAATTTGTTCTACTGTATTACTATTGGTATGCAGCCTAGGGGCAATGCCCCTAATTCACATTGAGTTGTGTGTGCACACTGTAGAAGAAGTGTAGTTCGTAGCCTACTACACTAATCAATTATTTGAGTGGTGGAATGGACAGGTAAAAGTGCACCTGCCTGGTTTTCCCTCCAGCAGCTTGGATTGTCTCTGCACAACTGTCACATGTCATCTACACTGCAAACTCCAGCTGTACAGAACAGAGAAATTAGAGTACAGTACAGCCTGTATGGCCAGATCTCTAAATGTTAAATTAAGCTACTTTAGTTTTCCACCAATACTGCGTTCCATATCAATTATTGACGATAGCTAATGTAGGCCTACCAGGTACGATTTATGAACTCACATGACTGATAGCTAGATTTTTCAGACAGTCCTGGTATTAATTTGTATACGCGGTCTTGACTATTTAATATAGTAATTGAATAGTCTATAAGCAATTGTTTACATTCAGTAGCCTACTGACACTCAGGATCGCAAAATTGACAATTTGTCGTTTGAAGAAAGCTTAACATCAGATTGTTTCAAACCTTCGTATTTCTATCTGTGTCCATGTTTGTGCTACACGCAGTTGTCTGACCTATGATAACAAAATGTAATAGATAATCTCCTACTTTCCTCCAAACACAAACGGGTGAAGGGCGCTGCCATCTTTACGAGGTCGGTAAACGGTATTTTGACCGTCACCGCCACCTAGTGTTAATTACAGTCACTGCATAAATTTGGTGTTCACTTTTTATAATGTGAACGTGACAAGACAAGTAAACGTAATATGATGGGGGAGTGGACTGGGAATAGGGGAGTGGACTGAGAATAGCAAATGGCACCCTATTCCCTATATACTGAAAGTAGTGCAATATATACAGTACCAGTCAAAAGTTTGGATACACCTACTCATTTAAGTTTTTTCTTTATTTGTACTATTTTCTATATTGTAGAATAATAGTGAAGATATCAGAACTATGAAATAACACATATGGAATCATGTAGTAACCAAAAAACTGTTAAACAAATCAAAATATATTTTATATTTGAGATTCTTCAAAGTAGCAATTGCCTTGATGACAGCTTTGCACACTCTTGGAATTCTCTCAACCAGGTTCATGAGGTGGTCACCCGGAATGCATTTCAATTAACAGATGTGCATTTCTTTCCTTCTTAATGTTTTTGAGCCAATCAGTTGTGTTGTGACATGGTAGGGGAGGTATACAGAAGATAGCCCTATTTGGTAAAATACCAAGTCCAAATAATGGCAAGAACAGCTCAAATAAGCACAGAGAATGACAGTCTTTCATTACTTTAAGACTGACCTTCAGTAACTTTGAAAGTTTCCTCAAGTGCAGTTGCAAAAATGATCAAGCACTTTGATGAAACTGGCTCACATGAGGATTAATCAAAAATTTGACATTGTTTTTCCTTTGGAATTTGGTTGTGCTTTTAGATGGTTGAAAGCATAGTGATAACACATTGGGAATTCAACAAACTTCTGGCTGTCTTTTTGAGTGGGTGAATAAAGGTTGAAATCGAATTGATCAATGTCTCAACCAACTATTACCCACATTTCCACATTGAAATTACGTTATTTGTCCTGTGGGGAGGGGATCAATAAACCCATCAACTTTGGGACACACATGGCTTTAATGATGCTTTTAATATGATCGACAGCAGAGTAGGACACACAATATAAACACAAAGGTTGAGATTGAGAGTATGTTGTACTGCACTGTCTGATGATGCAGTGACCTACCTACCTTAGTCAGATGTGCAGTGGATCTAGGGCACCCTATTCCCGATGTAGTGCACTACTTTTGACCAGGGCCCATAGGGTTCTGGTCAAAAGAAGTGCACTATTTAATGAATAGGGAGCCAATTGGGAAGCAACCCATAGAAGAGGATCACTTAGAAGATTGAGGTTGAGTTATTAATGATAATTGCTTTTCCTACACTGCACGTGTGGTGTATAGATGGTTGCGTCCTATGGGCCCTGGTCAATAGTAGTGCACTATATAGTGAATAGGGTGCTATTTGGGACGCAAGCCATAGACCCAGGTCACCCATCTCAATCTGTGGTAGATTATTAGATTATTGTTACCCATTTCATCCTGCAGATTACAGGCCGTTAGATTCCCGGTATGTGGACTGCACCACTAAGCTGATCACTAGTGAGATTTCAGAACACCCAGGGGTCAGAGGGGAGCTGGTTTGATATAGTGTCTGTGGATTGGGGGGGGCTGAATTGGAACCAGTGCTTTGATCAGATGACATGAAAATAGAGCTTCTTGGCCATGTAAACCAGCGGTGCAAATGCATGAGAATGAAAAATATCTTTGACGTTATGGGGCTATTTTGCTTCCACTGGTCCTAGGGCCATTGTTAAGGTCAACGACATCATGAACTTTACCCAGAACCAGGGCATTATAGCCAAAAACCTGGTTGCTTCTTGAAACTTGGCCACAAGCGCACATCAAAATCCACAAAGAAATGGTTAATACACCCCAAAAAAATCAACATTTAGCAATGGTCAGTCTCTAGACTTGAACCCCTTTGAAAACATGTGGCTTGAATTGAAGAGGGCCATCCATAAGCACAGATGAAGGATTTCAAGGATCTGAAAATAATCTGTATGAAGGAATGGTGTAAGATCCCTCCCATTGTGGTCTCCAATTCATAAAACTTTTTAGAAAAAGGCTCAGTGCCGTGATCCTCGCAAGTTTCCACTGGATGTCATAAGGTGAATGCACCAATTTGTAAGTCGCTCTGGATAAGAGCGTCTGCTAAATGACTTAAATGTAAATGTAAGTTGAGGTATTGAAAGGTATTGAAAACAGGGGTGTCAATAATTTCTGACCAAAAAAGACAGATTGTTCTTCACCATACATTGTACTGTAGACCTGTCCTCAGCCAAATTTCTACTCAACTCAATGTACACTAGGTTAAGTGCTCCAACACTAATACTATGTTAATGACACATATGATACCAATACACCCTCGTTATACAGAGAAAGTGAACACTCTAAAAACTCCTGTTAACACATAGGCTCTCCCCAAAGCCACTTTATTCTGTATATAGTGCACTACTTTGGACCAGGACCCATAGAGCTCTGGTCAAAAGTAGTGCACGATATAGGAATAGGGTGCGATTTGGGACGCAGCCATATCCACCTTTCCTTGTCGGCTCTTCTGTTTTTACCTTTGACCCCATTCACAGTTAATGGCCACTTCTTGGTGGAGGTTCTAAGGGTGTGTGTGTGTGTGTGTGTGTGTGTGTGTGTGTGTGTGTGTGTGTGTGTGTGTGTGTGTGTGTGTGTGTGTGTGTGTGTGTGTGTGTGTGTGTGTGTGTGTGTGTGTGTGTGTGTGTGTGTGTGTGTGTGTGTGTGTGTGTGTGTGTGTGTGTGTGTGTGTGTCACTTTAACAGGCAACGCTGGCACTCCCTCAGCCTTGCCTGGTGAACTGCTCCAGTTACTGACTGGACACAAACACACACACACACAGTTGATGAGAGGACGGAGAGTTGAGCTCCCTCTGTAGTGTAATCAGAGAGAGGGAAATGATGAAAGAGCAGCTTTACCATAGAAAATATGCAGGGAGTGCAAAAGGCCATAACATGCAAATTAAATCATCACAGAAGATTAAGCCCCCCCACACACACACATACACACACACACAGCGCAAGTGCATGCACGTATGCACACACAAACACACAAACACAGAGCACCCATTAATCCGCCCAGGACTGAGCTAAGCAGAGAGAGATGGGGAGAGAGGGAGAGAGAGAGAGAGAGACCGAGAGAGCGAGAGAGAGAGAGAGGCCTGGCTGTACGGGATACCTGATCCTAGAGAAGTGGGGTTTCTCCTCCCTCCAAGAGTCAAGCTAACACAGACAAACACACACTCTCTCTCTCTCTGGAGTTGAAATCCAAGCAGCACTACACTAGCCCCGGCCGTACCAAGGGAGCAGCGGAGCAGGGGATGAGGGAGGAGTGGGGTGGTGGGGGGGCCAAGGAAGGCATTGTGGTGATCGATGGTGATGACAAGCCTTGTAGGAGGGAAGGAGGGAGCAGTAGGGGGCTTATCTAATCCTAGATGGTGTGTGTGTGTGTGTTCGTGCGCGTGTGTGTGTGCGTGCGTAAGGTGAATTAATTATTCAACTCTTCCATAGGAAGATAAGAGGGCTTTCGGTGACAGAGGACCCCTCTGTGAGGTCGTCACAATGTCACAGGACAGGGCCACACACCATCCTTTCTTCACACTTCACAAGGTAGACATATAGAACATGTTTGCATTTGGTTCACATGTTGTTTGTCATATTCCGTAAAGTACATGGACGACGAAGGTGAAATGCTGAAGCAATTATATAAGTAGCTAGGCCAATGATACACTTGGGGTCATGCATGAGTATCATGAATCAGATTTACATGAGCTTCTGCACAAACCATTGTTTGTCTTGTTTTTAGTCCAAGTGAAGCCATTTGCCTTGCTTGTATTTTGTAATAGGAGGACAATCTTCTCATAAATAACCAACTCGTCAGATAAGTGCTCTTCATCCAGTTGCTACAGCTATTGTGTAAAGTAAGCTCTTTAATGTATGGTAAGTGTGATAAACAGACATATAGATATCCCATGTGAATTCCATAACTTTGATCAACTAAAAGCATGACAACATTGAATCAAGTGTAGGCCTATGCCGCCTAGCAATAACCCTGAATCACAAATGCTTTTTTTTTAAGCGCAACTGTCGCCATCAAATGAGCCAATACATTCTATGAAACAAAAACATGTATCAGAAATGTCTGACATTGCTGACCAAGTAGCATTTAGGGAACAATGCCTCGTTAAACGACACTGTCTTGTCTCCTTCTTGAAGAATGTGTTGATTGTGAAGTTCATTATGTTCCTCTGCTTGTTATGAACACAACCCACTGTCTTAGTAGTGCACTTCATAGGGGACAGGGGGCTATTTGGGACATAAACAGACATTGTGAAGACAGTGAAGACAGGAACATAATAAACTTCATGGATCAACTAATTATTCAATAAGGAGACAAGACAGTGTCGTTTAACGAGGGATTGTCTCCCTCTATTGTCCAAGTAATGCTCTATCCAGTCTACCCCGACCATATGGACCCTGCAATATGGCGCCATGGGCCATCCACACACAAACAACACTTCATCAAATTATAATAATAAAGAACGTCTTCGCTTACAATATATAATTGAGTCATTCCACATCATCAGCATGTGTGAGCGCTTGTGTGTGTGCTGCCCCTTCATTCCACGACTGGGAGGGGGGGCGCGCATTCGGCGCGGGTATAGAAGAAAAGCGGTCTCAAAAGACATGACCGTCTCGTTTGTGCGCACGAGGGGTCTCAAAGCATTGATGACATACAGCGGGAGAGCAGCATCCGCCGGACAGAGGGGCAATCAAATGTAAAACGAACGATTCCATCCTGCAGCGTTTCCATAGCAGTAGCCTCTTATTACAGTCCTTTTGATGTTTCTATCACGAATGAATCGATGACGAAGAAGAATAAGAAGGGAAAGGAAGATTGGAGGAGATTCGCTTCTCTCATAACGGGGTACCGGTGAAAGAGGGGCAGTAGCCTACCTATTAGTCAAAAACGTCAAACAAGAATAGCCGCACCATCATCAGTCGCGTCTGTTTGTCGTGAGATGACAAAGGTGGGTGATATAGAATAGATCATCATAATGTTTTGTGTTTGTAACAGCACCCTTTTTTTATTCCAATACCCGTTAATCGCTATTTCCCCAATTTTTATGAGAGTATATTTATCTGGGAATTTTTGCTGGCATTGCTCCCAGTAGTCTACAATAGAATATATTATTGTGTCGTTTCATTGCTTTTCCAACGTCACCGGGCTGGTGCACCCAGCACCCCACTGCCCCGGGTCTTAATTCTTTACAACGCCTGCCTCTGCGGTGTTGTGTCAGTCACTGACCGATGATCAAGCGACGACGGTCTCAGGCATAGGCTGTTGTGACAAGTACGTTTGTCATTTCAGCCCGTCAGTCATGCCGGTTCGCAATTCATCATTAATATTATGCCCTTCGGAGTTTATTTTTGTATGAATGAATTATCCCAAAATCTTGACATGTGGGTTTGGATCTAGGTGCCGTGCTCATATTCTCCCGGTCTCGTCCTGTCCTGTGATTATACCGCGGACGGTAGGCTACTTTAGGAACTCAATAGATTATGATCATCTTCAGTGCTTTCAGAAAGTATTCATACCCCTTGACTTATTCTACATTTTGTTGTGTTAACTAACGCCTGAATTCAAAATGGATATATATAAAAAAAAACTATAATGACGTAATAAAAACATGTTTTTAGAATAGTTTGCATATTTATTGAAAATCAAATTCCAAAATATCTAATTTACATACATATTCACACCCCTTTGCTATGACATTCTAATTGTAGCTCCGTTGCATCCAAATTCCTTTGATCATCCTTTAGATGTCACTACAACTTGATTGGAGTCCACCTGTTGTCAATGCAATTGTTTGGACATGATTTAGAAAGAAACCCACTTTTCTATATAAGGTCCCACAGTTGACAGTGCATGTCAGAGCAAAAACTATACCAGGAAGTCAAAGGAACTTTCCGTAGATCTCCGTCGAGGCAAATATTTTTTTGGAAGAGTGTAAAACCATTTCTAGAGTGTTGAAAGTTTACAAGAACACAGTGGTCTCCATCATTGGGAAATGGAGACCAAATGGCTGTCTGACCAAACTGAGCAACCAGGCAAGAAGGACCTTGGTCAGGGAGGTGACCAATAACCCAATGACCAATCTGACAGAACTATAGAGTTTCTTGGCTGAAATGGGAGTACCTGCCAGAAGGACAACAGTCTCTGCAGCACTTCACCAATCTGGGCTTTATAGGAGAGTGGCCAAATGGAAACCACTCCTGAGAAAAAGGCACAAGACAGCACATTAGGAGTTTGCAAAAAGGCATGTGAAAGACTCTGAGATCATAAGGAAAAATATTCTGTAGTCTGATAAGACAAAAATGTAACTATTTGGCATTAATGCAAAGTGCTGTCTGGTTAAAACCAGGCACAGATCATCACCTGTTAAACACCAACCCTCCCGTGAAGCATGGTGGTGGCAGCATCATGCTATGGGGATGCTTTTTCAGCGGCAGGGACTGAGAGATTGGTAAGGATAGAGGGAACAATGAATGGAACCAAATACAGGCACATCCTTGATTAGAACCTGCTTCAGAGTGCAAATGACCTTCGACTGGAGCGAAGATTTTACATTCCAACAGGGCAAATACCCCAACATGTAGCCAAAGCGACACTGGAATGGCTTCAGCACATGTGACAGTCTTTGTGTGGCCCAGACAAAGCCAGACCTGAATCCCATTGAAAATCTGTGGAAAAACTTGAAGATTGCTGTTCACTGCCGCTCCTCAACTAATTTAACAGAGCCTGAGAAAATCTGCAGGGAAGAATGGAGAAAAATCCCCAAATCCAGATGTGCAAAGCTGATGCAGAAACACCCGCCAAAGGTGCTTCTACTAAGTATCGTCTCAGGGGTGTGAATAGTTACGTAAATTAGATATTTCTGTATATTTCTGTATTTCATTTGCAAACATTTCTAAAAACATGTTTTCACTTTGTCATTATTGGGTATTATGTGTAGATGGGAGAGATAAAAAAACAACAACAATATAATCCATTTGGAATTCAGGCTGTAACACATCAAAATGTGTAATAAGTCAAGGGGTATGGATACTTTTAAGGCACTATCTTCCAGAAGGAGCTGAAAGCCATTTGATTGATTATTCTACCTATCCATTATATTAGATTAAATTGGTTTAACACTCTCTCCGCTTAATGAAAGCCTAATTCATTTGCACGATACAGGAAATAGAAAACATATATTTAAGATGCATTTAGGCCTATGAATAAATGCAATGTTTTCGCAATATAATAGAATTGGCTATTTTGTTTCAGCCTAATTTCCTTTTTACCAACCTATTTCAATTAGTTTGCTATGGGTTAATTAGAATGAAACATGATATCTGTCAGTCATTCTACCAAAGTGCATCTTGTTCTCACCCTATCATCTATAAGGTTAATATTAGTGTGATTGAGTTGAAAGTGCTGTCAGAATAGATATACCCTGAGTGTACAAAACATTTCATGACATAGACTTACCAGGTAAAAGCTACTGTTCCTTCAGAAAGTATTCATACCCCTTGACTTACTCCACAATTTGTTGTGTTACAGCTTGAATTCAAAATGGATTTAAAGAAAATAACTACATAATTTTTTTCTCACCCATTTTTCTACACACAATACCCCATAATGACAAAGTGAAAACATGTTTAGAATTTTTAGCTAATTTATTGAAAAATGAAATACAGAAATATCTCAATTTACATAGGTTCACACCCCTGAGTCAATACATTGTAGAAGCATCTTTGGCAGCTATTACAGCTGTGGGTCTTTCTGGGTAAGGTTCTAAGAGCTTTACTCACCTGGATTGTACAACACTTTGTTAATTAGTATTTTAAAAATTCTTCAAGCTCTGTCAAATTGGTTATTGATCATTTTAGACATCCATGTTCAGGTCTTGTCATAGATTTTCAAGCAGATTTAAGTCAAAACTAACTTGGTCACTCAGGAACATTCACTGTCTTCTTGGTAAGCAAAACCAGTGTAGATTTGGCCTTAAGTTTTTGGTTATTGACCTGCTGAAAGGTGAATTCATCTCCCAGTGTCTGTTGGAAAGCAGACTGAAGCAGGTTTTCAGCTAGGATTTTGCCTGTGCTTAGCTCCATTCCTTTTTCTCAGTCCTTAACGATTACAAGCGTTCCCATAACATGATGTAGCCACCACTATGCTTGAAAAATATGGAATGTGGTACTCAGTAATGTGTTGTATTGGATTTGCCCTAAACATTACACTTTGTATTCAGGACAAAATGTGAATTGCTGTGCCACATTTTCTGCAGTATTACTTTAGTGCCTTGCATGAGCAGGATGTAACTGCAATGTTGTTGATCCAGCCTCAGTTTATCCTGTCAGAGCCATTAAACTCTGTTTAAGTATAAAAATACAAATAAATAACAATTATGTTAAAACACTATTATTGCACACAGAATTATTCCATACAATGTATTATGTGGCTTGTTAAGCAAATGTTTACTCCAGATCTTATTTAGGCTTGCCATAGCAACAGGGTTGAATACTTATTGACTAAAGACATTTCACCTTTTCATTTTTATTAATTTGTAAAACTTTCTAAAAACATAATTCCACTTTGTCATTATGGGGTATTGTGTGTAGGCCAGTGATTAAATTACATTTACATTTAAGTCATTTAGCAGACGCTCTTATCCAGAGCGACTTACAAATCAATTTAAAATGCAGCCTGTGACACAACAAAATGTGGAAAAAGGGGTGTGAATACATTCTGAAGGCACTGTATGATCCCTTATTAATGTAACTCGTTAAATCCACTTCTCTCCGTGTAGATGAAGGGGAGGAGGCAGGTTAAAGAAGGATTTCTAAGCCTTAAGACAATTGAGACATGGATTGTGTATGTGTGCCATTCAGAGGGTGAATGGGCAAGATAAAAGATTTAAGTGCCTTTGAACAGGTATGGTAGTAGGTGCCAGGCGCACCGGTTTAAATGTGACACGCTGCTGGGGTTTTCACATTCAACAGTTTCGCATGTGTATCACAAATTGTCCACCACCCGAAAGACATCCAGCCAACTTGACAGAACTGTGGGAAGCATTGGAGTCAACATGGGCCAGCATCCCTGTAGACAGCTATTGACACCTTGTGGAGTCCATGCCCTGACAAATTGAGGCTGTTCTGAGGGCAAAAGCAGGTGCAACTCAATATTAGCAACTCAATACTGTTCCTAATGTTCTGTACACTCAGTGTAGTTTGGTGTGAATGAGGGATATGCTATGTAATTAGTCTAGCAGTCTACAGTGCATTTCATTCACTACTGTAGAAGTTTGAAGTTAACGTTCCCATTTTTGTGTGGTTCAGGTAGGTTCACTTCTATTAGATTGGATTTATTTTTACTTAAATCGCCACTTGTTTCATTATTAGCCTATATTGACAGTACAACTATTTCTTGGCGATCAAATTATTTACATTGAACAAAATTGAGGTCAGTGTTTGCGTGTGTCACAAAAGAGCACAAACTGAGGACAAATCAAGTATATTGAGAATGTGGCACCACAGTATAGAATTAAAGAGATTCTCCAGTACTTGTGCACACTTTTTATCCAGTAGTTCTGAAAGTAGTGCTCACGAGCCAAAAGTGGTCCCCAAAAACTGCATTGCACTCTCTCTCTCTCACTGTGTATGCATGTGGTGCCTCTTGCGAGATGTAATTCAAATGGTGAAGGGCTGAAGCTCATTGGTTGAATTCAAATTGTTAGGGGGTTGGCTTAAGTGGGGGGAAATGTCGGGAAAATTCAGATAAACCCATTCACACCACTAATGGTATAGCAGTGTGTTCTCTTTGAGGGTGGTCCAAATGATTAGCCAAGCAAGGGATATTTGCAACATAAGCCCCTCAGCCCTCGATTTTAGTCGAGTTTGCGAGTGTACAATCATGTTCACTTCGGGGCCTGAAACTCCCCATAATTCAATTTGTGACGATTGCACATCCGCTAAGAAAAGTCAGCCAAAAATGTAAACCTAAACATGAATATATAGAGTCAACATAAGTAAAAACTCATGTAAATAAGTTAGAAATTGTGCTACTAATGCACATGACGACACAAACACGTCTCATAAAAGTAATTATGTTTTTGTTTGGTTAGCTTTTGGAAATTGTAGAAATAAAAATGGTTTCCAGCTAAGCAGTCTAACGTTATTTAAGTAATTAATTTGCTAGCTATTATACAGTAGGCGTATATTAATAATTATATATTTAATGTAAGTAGGCATGCAATTATAATTGACTGTAAGCGCATATAAAGCACCCACAAGCTACCGGTGGCTGAAAAAACTCATCACGGGATGAATGAGTGACGAATTCCCGGGCCATCCCTATCCCCTCAGCCAACTTCATTTGAGGGCTGAGGGGATAGGGTGTGTTTGGACTGCTTCCGTTGTCTTCCTGCCTGGACCTGTGGGAACACAATACAGACTAATGAATGCATGCTCTTGAAGTGACAATGCAGGCTTATGAATAACAGTGATAGCATCCGCCACACACACACACACAAAAACATCTCTCTCTTTCTCTCTCCTCCCCCGTGCGTGCGCAATCGCCATACCTGGCAGACTGGGAAAAAGGCACAATCGGGTGCGTGAGCGGTTTCCCAATAGTGATGGAACTCATGCCCCATTTACATCGTGACAAACGTATTTCATTGCGCCATACGTCATCTTTATGCAATCTCGTTCCGTTACTGGACAGATTATAGGGAGGGTTTCACAATGCAAGAAAATATGAAGGACAACCTAGTCTCTTGTCAGGGATCGCATTTTTGGGGGAAGATTGTAAAATAGGGACCTTTTCATTCAAGACAGGAGAAACATTGTTTCAGTTGATAATAAAACATGTTTTTGTTTAGTTACTTTTTCCCTCAACTTCCTTCTATAACTTTCTAGCAAGTCAAGCTAGCATACAGAGCAGCTAGCTAGCTAGCTAAAAGCTAGTCTATACTGTAACTTGCGACCTTCACCTAATAATTATCATAAAAAACAAACGTCATTACCATCACAATAAACTAAAACGGGAGGCAACAGTCAGTATAATTGGTTTAAAATACAATGTGTATTATTTTTTAACATACTCTTAAAATAGTACTCACTTATAGGAATGAGTAATTGTTTACAAGTTGCTAGCTATCCCATAAACTCAAACACATATTTTCGTCTTCTATGGTTTGGTAACTTTAGTCTTCGACGGACCTTGGCCGGACTGAAGACGTAGAGTTCGGAAAAATTGTGCTCATGATTAATGTGAATGGGGTGTCAGGCTTACAAGTGTTTTAATATTCATCTTTCCTACAACGGCCAAATATGCAACATGCGTTTCCCAAAACACCATGCAGAGAGAGCGTTCGCTATGTGCGATGATCTTACCTTAACATTATAATTATTTCACAATACTGACGACGGATCAGTACCTAGAGAGATATTACCACCGACAGCTGCAAATATTGAATCGGTTTACTTTAATGCTTACCCAATAAAAATGCACTGAATCACAGATTTGGCATATCATTGCGCACATGTTAGGCTACACATCATAAAATACACTGAGTGTACAAAACATTAGTAATACGAGCCAATGCTAACGAGTGTTAGAGCTATTGCTATTGTTTTGGGAAACAGCTCAGCGATTTAATAATGCTCCTAAACGGTTCTAACAATGAACTTAGCCTTAAAATGCTTTTTGGAAACCGGGCCCATATCAACAGGCGCAACCAACGGATAGGGTGGGGGGTGGCGATCATGACAATGACTTGAGGGCAGTGGGTTCCAAACAATTACATAAAATGTATAGCCTAGAAAAACAAACAAGAATTGTGGAAATTATACCACAACCTGCACAGGTAGAGCTATATCTGTGCACATGCCTGCATACATAACAAACATACATGGAGGCATGGCAATGATAGAGCAGTGGTTTTCAAACCTCTCCTCAGGGACCCCCAGACGTTTCACAACTTTGTTGTAGCCCTGAACAAGCTCACCTGATTCACCCATTCAAAGGTTTGATGATTAATTGCAAGTTGAATCAGGTGTGTGGAATAGTTCAAGCCCAGTGCAGTCCAAAACATAATTATCCTGTGTTATATATATATATATATATATATATATATATATATATATATATATATATATATATATATATATATATATATATATATATATATATATATATATATAACATTATATTTCCACACTATGAGGTTGTGAAAATGATGATAATGCCCTGTTTGAAAAGATAGCCTGAAATTTCAGCCTGTTTTGGAGGGATGGAGTTTAAGCCTTTCATGGTGATGTCACCATGTGATAAATTAGTTAATAGACCATTTAAGAAAGAGAGTTTCAAACCTCTCTGTCAATAGCAGAACATTTTACATTTTCCCCTCCCCACTCACACCTCCCAGACAGTCCTAGCTAAATTCATGCTTGAGAAATGTCCCTTTGCTAAGTAGCTATTTCGATGTATTTTTTACTATTTTAATTCAAAACAATTACAGTAAGGTACTTAATTGTTACCCAGAAATGATTTGATATTGAAAAAAAAGAAGCTGCATTGGACCTTTAAAATACATGGGTTCAAGAAGAGAGGTTTGAAAACCTCTGGGCTAAAGCACGTACAGGTCTGGTGCAAGGATACGCTAGCTGCGGACTTCAACCCTGGTCCTGCATAGCCTTAGGGTCCTGACCCTCATGCCACTACCTCATCTCTGTGTAATTGGGTGGTGGTCTCAGGCTAGCCCTCATACAACTATCTCTTTCTGTAGTTGTGTATTTGTGTGGTGTGTATTTGTGTGGTGTGTGGTGGCTGGGCTCAGGGCAGGACCTTCTCTATAGTTGTGTGTGGTGTAGTTGTGTGTGTGTGTGTTGTAGTTGTGATTAAATCCACAGAGGGGGGTGTGTATATGAGAGAGGTGAAAACAATGAGGTAATGGAGAGGCAGTACTACAATTATGGTCCTGGAGGTTTCCCTGACCAGGAAAAATTCCTGGCCAACTAGCAATGCAATCGTTCTCTATAGTGTGCCCTTTGCCAGTGCCAGACCAACGTGGCAAAGCAGATATAAAAACAGATGGGCAGGGTTTGCAGAGCCAGGTGTGTGTCCAGTGGGGCCGGGCTGCTCTTGGTGTGGCAAAACATTATTCTCATCTCCTTGTAGATGTACAACATCCCCATCCATGGGGACCTGGATTAAATTGACAGTCGGGAATTGACCGTTGTGGATTATTGGAAACACACACACACGCACGCACGCACGCACGCACGCACACACACACACACACACACACACACACCTTTTGATTTGAACGAAACCTTCCATACATATACATACCCATTGTAGATGTGCTCAGAAAGTGGCTTTTTGGACCACCACAGGTGTGAACGTTTCCCCTGGGTACAGATCTAGGATCAGCCTCTCCTGCCCCAATCCTAACCTTAACCATTAGTTGGGAAAATGCTAAACTGACCCAAGATCAGCACTTAGGGGCAACTTCACACTTACATCCCAGGTTTGGCTGGAAGAGTGGGCGTGACCGTTGGAGTTTCCCTCCGGCTCCACCGCTGTGGTTCCCATGAACCCAAGGAAAGACTACCCCCTCGGAGGGAGGAAACACAAAACCCTTTCCCCACATGATAAGAACATCAAAGGAAGACATCTTCTGGCGCTACCACACCAATGCCATATCTTAGCCCTGCTCCCAATGATGTAACTCCGTGGTTCTCAAACCTCTCTTCGGGTCCTCGGGGACCCCCAGACGTTTCACAATGCTGTAAACTAACTCATCTGATTCAAGGAGTCAAGGGCTTGATGATTAATTGGCAAGTCGAATCAGGTGTACTATCTCTGGAATAGATCAAATACATGGAATGGCTGGGGGCAGAGAGGAAGAGGTGAAGTGAGAGGGATAACAGGGCCCAACATATGTATTTTTCAACAGGTGGTGTTTTTGTGTGTTTTCTTTACTCACCAACCGAGGAATTTTTGTATGGAGGTCAATGCGAGTGTTGAATTGGTTAACAAATAGTTGAATGGCTTATTTGCTACCTGTGGCTTATTTGATCGAATATACAACTTTGAGATAAAACTATTAATATCGATGTTGTGCCTGGTTGTCACTAGTTACCACAGCCACAAGATTATAAACCCCGCCTATTTCGACAATTTATCTTCTTAACATGCGATTTTAAACCTAGCACTAACCTTAACCACACTGCTAACATTATTCCTAACCCGAACCTCAAATGAACACCACAAATATTATTTAAAAAATGTGCATGCATTTTTACGATATAGCTCATTTTAATTTTGTGGCTGGGGTAACTAGTGGAAAAAGTAGTGTCTGTTTTTCAAACCGCCTGTTGTTCTGCCCTCTCATTGGCTAGAATGGTCCCTCCTGATCTTGCCTTCTTCCGACTACCTTTGATTTTTGAAGACATTTATTTTCATTGTTAGAGCGGCCACTAGAGTATCTGGCCAATATGTGCTTGGGGTCCTGACAGAGAGGTTTGAGAACCACTGATGTAACTGAACAACACCAGCAGCAATAGGCCATCTAGGTTCACACCACCCTATAAGAACACACTGGATTGCCTGTCTAGTTAAGGCGTCAGCATACATCAATTTGGTTTGCTCCTAGCAGAACTCGGCATAGCTAAACGACCATCTGTGCTCTCATACTCCCTAAAGACCTTTGCTTGAAAAACGAAAAAATAACAGCAATGTTACTGTTGTGCCTCTTGAGCCACCCTCACAACGACATAGCCAGAAACACTTCCAAAATAGTCAGAATTAATCTAAGATGAATCAAGAAATCTGTCATTAACGTTGATGTTTTTGCAAATGATGTCTTAGTCGCTCAATTTTACATCGAACGTGTTTTGTGCGGTAATTCTCAAGTGACAAAATTTGTATGAAAACGTACCCCTTCTCATTGAACGACAACAAACACTTCACGTTCCCACTCCTACTAGAAGTAGTACTGTTGACCAATCACTGACGGAGGGGCAAGGACTTTGACTACCGAACTTCGACTTGCCTCAATTTAAAAAATGTGTGTGGACGAACAAGCCAGAGAAAAAAAACAGCTGAAGACAACAACAACAAAAAAGGTCACAAAATGTCAACGTAATATAAGCGCAAACTGGTTCGACTGGGAAGCGCACGGTAAGCTTTACAGTGTCCAGTATCGGGACACTGTAAAGCTGCATACACAGGTGTCCCAATAGACAACTAAGCAACTGTTGTCCAAACAATGTCATATTTCACTGCAGAATATAATCCAGCAGAATGTTTCAAAAACCTTTTTCCTATTCAAAGAAATCCTTACCAGCGGCAGCAGGACACGACTTTCATATATTTTTTTAGGTTCTTCAACACTTAAACAAATCCTCAGAGTAGATAACTTTGAGGTGAAAAAAACGCAGATACAAACTGCTGTGTACAGTACAAAATAATGATTCAAAATACTGAGAAAATAACCGTGTGAATGTAACGGTGTCAAGGTCTTTCCCCTTGGGGCCATGACTGTCTGGCAGGGGTCAGTAATAGATTGTCTCCCTACTGACCCGTCTCAGTGCAGAGCCGTGTGCGTGTCTGTGTGGTGCAGAGCAACCTTCCCTTAGGGGGTCTGGATGGATTAATGAATCTCTCCTCAGATGGAGGGTCTCTGTTACCTATGGGGCGCTGTTTGTAACATGTAAGCGTATAATGTTGTGAAAAAGATGTATTCCGTGCATACAGTTTGTGAAAAATATGAATTGCTTCCTCCTGTTCCTCTTCTTCCTCCTCCTCCTTCTGGCTGGCAGTAGAGGAGAGTTCGAGGAGCAGGATCTTTAAAACCACCACAGTTAGAGAAGACTGGAGTGGAATCTGATTACAGTCTTTAACAGCACCTTTGTGGCGGCGGGGAGATATCACATTTGCCTCTCTCTCTGTCTCTCTCTGTCTCCCTCTCCCCCTCTCCCTCTCGTTATTATTTCTCTCCTCTTTCTCTGCCCCCCTCTCTCTTTGTGCCTTCCTCCCCGCTCTCCATCCCCATCTCTTTCCTTCCCTTCCTCTCCTACACTAAAGCTCTGCCAGAGGCTATATGCCATCTGCTCTGACATTTTTAGAATAAGGAGAACTTTATTAAAAATTGTTGCATCACAATTAAGAATTCAACCAACCCCACTGGCAGACTTACAGGCATTAGCATGAACCCAGATCTGTTTGTGCTGTCTTGCCAACTTATTGGAAGTCATTGTCAAGCAAGACAGCACAAACAGATCTGGGATCAGGCTATGACTCCTTACAGTGCAAGAAATGGTACACACCCTACAGAGGAGGAAAATACCAAGGAAATGACCCCATTCATCATTATCAGTTGGACCTATGACCTTTACCCCCTGACCTTTGTGGCTTGATTTGCATAGACTCAAATAGTCACTGTGGATGCCCAGTGTGTGTGTGTGTGTGTGTGTGCATGCGCATGGGTCTTTGGATTTGAGGATGTTATTTGTTTCTTAATCGAGTCATTTTGTTCATAGATCCTTAGAGGTAATTTAATTAGTCCTCATATATATGACAACTGGCCAATGCTTACCTCAAAAAGAATCAACACACTTTACCAGCCAATTCCCTCCATTATATAATTGCGTCTGGACGGAGTTCTCTTTAAATGGTGTTTAATCATTAAAATATGTACAGACATATTGATCCAGCCATCTGTTTCCATATTAGACATCATTAGAAGTTATGGGATAGTTGCAACCATAGACTCTCATATTAATAGATTTATTATAGTATTAGTCACACTAGTATTAGTCGGTGTGTGTGTGTACACGTTTTACTATACGTGTGAGTACCAGAAGTCCTCAGTAATAGTAAACCAACTAAAATTCAGAGAAGTGAGGACATTTTGCCAGTCCTCACTTTTTAAAAGGCTATTTTAGGCTTAGAGGTAAGTTAAGGGTTAGAATTGGGGTTAGGGTTTAGGGGTTAGTGGTTAGGTTTAGGAGTTAGGGTTAGATTTAGATTTAGGGTTCCGGGTTAGATTTAGGGTTAAGGGTTAAGGTTAGGGTTAAGTTTAGGGTTATCGAAAATTCAAAAAGTCCTCACAAGTAGAGTAAGACATAACTATGTGTATGTGTGTGTGTGAGTGTGTGTATGTGTGTCCTACGCCTTGCCCCAACATCCAGTTAATGGTGTGTTTATTTTTCTACCTCCACGTCAATACAACTAAGTGATGAAAGAAATCTTCAATCCCTTTCATATGTATACAACCCACACACATATTCTACAGCTACACACCATCCAACAAACCAAGACCTCTTTCATGTTCTCACTGTCTAAAAACTCAACAGTATGTTAATTGGAGCGTGTGTGTTTTCACCTCTCTCATAGAACATACACGATCTCACACACACACACACACACACACACACACACACACACACACACACACACACACACACACACACACACACACACACACACACACACACACACACACACACACACACACACACACACACACACACACACACACACACACACACACACACACACACACACACACAAACAAACCTCACATTCCTTCCTTGCTGCTGCTGCTCTTCCGATTACACTGTGGAAAAATAAACTACACTCAAACAAATCACAGTCTAGCTGCCTTGGCTGGCCACACACATACAGACACACACACACACGGATTGCCTTTGGCCTGGAGAGTGCTGGTAATTGCTGTTGTACTTAACAGCAGGGTTAGGCTGTGTGTGTGTGTGTGTGTGTGTGTGTGTGTGTGTGTGTGTGTGTGTGTGTGTGTGTGTGTGTGTGTGTGTGTGTGTGTGTGTGTGTGTGTGTGTGTGTGTGTGTGTGTGTGTGTGTGTGTGTGTGTGTGTGTGTGTGTGTGTGTGTGTGTGTTTGTGTGTGTGTGTGTGAGTGCGTGAGTGCGTGCGTGCGTGCGTGCGGGTGGGTGTGCGTGTGCGTGTGCGTGTGCGTGTGCGTGTGTGTGTGTGTGTGTGTGTGTGTGTGGGTGGGTGTGCGTGTGTGTGTGTTCTATAAGTAGGGTGAAAACAATGAGGTAATGGAGAGGTAGTGCTACAATTAGGGGGAAAAATCCTGGCCACCTAGCAATGCAAGTGTTCTCTGTGTGTAGAGAGGGCAGTGTGGAGACCTTGATAATGTGGTTTTATAACAGAGTACTGTTTACAACACTCGCTAAATTGGACGCAGGCGGGACCGATAGCATTGTGGTAACTGGCTGTGCTTGGCAGGGTGTGTGTGTGTGTGATTAAAGTGGGTTTTGGAGAAGAGGGACCCAAAATGTAAACTAATTTGGCGATGAGGATGTTTCTTATGTAAATGAACAGCTGATCTGTCAGTTTGATAAGCAGCACTGGCCTGCATGCTTTTTTTAATCCTTCTGCTCTCAAAAACAAAGAAAGTAGAGCAAGCTTTTTTAGTGTTTTAGAGAATTGGGTCTATTTCTGGGTTTTACTTTTGATAGAAATTGAGGCAGTCGGTAATGGTCTGTCTGGGTGATTCAAAAGACCCACAGACCGTTTTTGTAGTTAATTTTGGAATAGGCCTTGAGAAAAGGGTGATTGCCTGTGTTGCTCCAAAATTAATTGTATGTTTGCTATTCAATTGTATTTTTCTAGAAATGGCACTGTCATATTTGGAAAAACATTAGAGTTTTTATATAGCTTGCTTTTAGTCTCTCTGTCTCTCTCTCTCTCTCTCTGCGGGGGGTCGTTTAGGGAGAAGTGTTGTTTCTATGAAAGTCCTTCATAGAGGCAGCAGAACAGTAATGAACCTCTCAGGACCACAAAGAGTCTGTCTCAATGTGTGTCTGGCTAACGGGGTGTGGCCCAAGACAAAAACTGTGTCCCAAATGGCACCCTACTCCCCTATATAGTGCACTACATTTGACAAGAGCCCTATGGGTTCTGTTGTTTACGATAAATGGAATAGGGTGCCATTTGGGATGCAGACAAAACACTGCTGGGAACGGGTCTGAAAGTGAATGCGCTTATTGTAGGGAGAAGGGGTTAGGATGGGGGGGTAGATATGTAGGGTTGGTGAGGAGAAGGGGAGAAGTGGTTGGGCTGGGGGAAGAAAGAAGGATGGCGGGTGGGTAGGAGAAGGGGAGAAGGGGTTGGACTGGGGGGAGGAGGAGGGGAGGGGTAGAGATAGGGGGATGGAGGGTGGGTGAGGAGAATGAGGGAAGGGGTGGGGGGTAGAGGTAAAGGGTAGAAAGGAGGGATGGAGGGTGGTTGAGGAGAAGGGGAGAAGGGGTTGGGCTTGAGAGGTAGGAGGAGGGGACGGGGTAGAATTTAGGAGAAAAGAGGGATGGAGTAGGAGAAGAGGGGGATAGAGAACGGATGTAAGGTGGGTGAGGAGAAAGGAGAAAAGAGAAAATATGAATGTAGGGTAAGTGAGGGGATGGAGGGGATAGAGAGAAGGGAGGAGGAGGGATGAGGATGTTTTTCGGAAGAGCAGATAGAGAGAGGATGGGTAGAGGGCAGATGAGGAGAGAGGGAGAGAAGGATTGGGAGGCAGTGCGAAGTACAATTTCAAGCCGTTGTATATCAGGTTGATTCTGAGGATTCCAAGAAAAATATAATACTTAAGACTTATGTAAGCAAACAGCCCCCTAAGAACTGGGGCCGTACTTATCAGGCATATCAGAGCAGGAGTGCTTATTTAGGATCAGTTTAGTCTTTTAGACCACGATGAAAAGATTACACGGACCTGCTCCTAGATCAGCACTCCTACTCTGAGTGAGACGCTTGATACATATGGCCCTGAGTCCCTGTGAAAATGATGTCACGTTTAGTTGAGTTTAGTTTGTTTGATCGTTTAAAACAAGGTACACATACAAAATGATGCATTTGATTAAGACTTATCGAGGATAAACAACAAAAAGTCTGATTTTTTTCCTTTGGGTTCCTCTTTCATGATAGAATTTAGCAAGTTTGGCATATGTGGCAGGATTTTAAAAAACGGAAGCTAAAATGCCACGTCAATTTGGTTATTTAGCCATATAAACACAACAACATATACGTACCATACACAAAGGAACTCTATTTGGTCATCCTCATTGGGCTAGGAGGGATTGCTCACAGAGGCACCCTCTCCTTCAACCAGGATATCACCTTCCTTTGAAAGCTAGACAGTGTTGGAATAGTTTGAACAGGCAGAGGCAGACTTTTCCCACTCAGAGGCTCCGGAATATGAAAGAGTACCTTTCCCTGTCAGGCTTCTGAATCTATATACACACGCACATACACACACGTTAGCTACCCTAGTTCTAGCGTTACGGTTGTGTGAAGAAAGGGGTAAAGTTGTGGATTTACTTCTTTGGGATGTGCCTCTCTGGATTTGACGATTACATTTGTACGACTTACAAGATATAGAAGGGCTATGATAGGGTGGCTGTCTTTCTCTCTCGCTCCCTCTTTTTTCCGCCTATTTCAAAAAGTTCTCAATTGAGTACATCCACTGTAGTCTCTGACAGATAGCTGAGTTTCTCAACTCCACAATATGTACATCACATCGCCGACAGTCGTCTCCACTCAACTCCATTGATGTGATGTACATATCGTGGAGTTGAGAAACCCAGCTATTAGACAGACCGACAGACAGACAGACAGACATAGACACTGATCTATAGCGTTTCCATGATGATGCCACACACACACACACACACATGCACGTGCGCACACACACACACACACACACACACACACACACACACACACACACACACACACACACACACACACACACACACACACACACACACACACACACACACACACACACACACACACACACACACACACACACACACACACACACACACACACACACACACACACAGGATGCGTGTTTAGTGCTATAGCGTGACATCTTCTGTAATAACTACTGTGACTGGTCCAATCGGAATCTCTGGAATATCTTGTTTTGATCAATTGGTGTCAGAAGCAGATGATGGACGTCTAGAATTCCCAGATGGAATTCTGTCACAGACTATAGTCCATTAAGATCTTATGATCGTGTTTTAATATGTTCTATTTAGCGCTGCGCTGCTGTCACCGTGTCTTGTGTCACTGCAATACCATTGAGACGTATTCATCCCTTCATCCCTCTCTCACATCCCTTCATCCCTCCTCTCCCCTCTATGTGCCTCTGTAACCTTCAAGTGGAACACGCTGAAAGAGAGAGAGTTTGTTACAGAAGTTCTCTCTCTCTCTCCACGTGGTCGCTAATAGGGGACGGCTAAAGCATCAAGGTTGGGTTGGAGGGGGATTAGACTGTGGGAACGTAGACCCGCAACCAAATGCGGCCCTTCATGATGAGTCCAGATTTTTTTCTGTCCCCCACCTCCATCAAAGTTGCCCATTCCTGGACTTGAGAAATAGAGCGAGAGAGACACGAGAGAAAAGAGAGAGGGTACAGAGAGAGAGGTGAGAGAGGGAAAGAGAGAGAGGGTAGAGAGAGAGAGAGCGAGAGAGAGGGAGAGAGAGAGTATATGGAGAGGGAGGGTAGAGAGAGAAAGAGAAAGTGAGAGAGAGGGTAGAGGGTAGAAAGAGAGGGTAGAGAGAGAGGGTAGAAAGAGAGACAGACAAGGAGAGAGGAGAGAGGGTAGAGAGAGAGAGAAAGAGAGAGAGAGGAGAGAGTGGGTAGAGAAATAGAGAGCGAGAGTGGGTAGAGAGAGAGAGAGTGTAGAGAGAGAAAGAGAAAGAGGGAGAGAGAGAGTGAGAGAGAGTAGAGAGAGAAAGAGAAAAAGGGAGAGAGAGAGTGTGAGAGAGAGAGAGAGGGTAGAGGGTAGAGAGAGACAAGGAGAGAGGATATAGAGAAAGAGTGACAGAGTGGGGGATAGTGCAGTTAGAGGGTAGATTCCCCATGCCCTTGGTTGCCGCCGGAGACGCTCGCTCCTTCCCCAAGCTCTGATGATGGGTCATCTCCCCGGGGGCAGAGTGCTGAGTGAACAGCTGGAGCATCGCATGTCAGTCAGCCGCGTGTGTGTGGTATTACTGTAGCAGTGTGACCCCTACCACTGGTTGACATCTGTTCTTATGCCAGTCATATTTTATAACAAAGGGAGGGAGGGAGGGAGGGAGGGTCATTCATTCCTCACTTAGCACTGTAGTAAAGGGATAGTTCACCCAAAATGTATTTATAATCATTTATAAAGGATTTCTAATCATTATTAGGTGTTACCAACAATGTTCCCTCAAAGCCGCGCACTTCCTCAGACTGCCACGCAAAAGAAATGCCAGGCCTCGCAAAGACGCAAAAGATTGAAATTCACTGAGTTCACCCTATTAGTTTGCACTATATAGATTAACATTTTTTTCTGTGATCAAATCAACATTTTAAATGCAACAAACCAAAACAAATCTGACTGCAAGATTGAGTCTGTGATTTTGTTGTAGGCAGAGCCAGAACGCAACGGAGTAGAATCATATTGGCGAGGGTAGCCCACGAGCGGTCTTTCAATCACCTTTGAGTAAATGCTCTTTTCAGATCAGTTCAGATCAGAGTGCATGTGCAGGTGCACATTTGTTGATATTCTTTGCTAGTTAGCGAGTAATTAGCCTGGTTTTCGATAAGTATAGGTCAGCAATGGGGAGTTACTGCTTCTTACAAGAGCACAAAATGTGTAGGCTACATTTAAAGCTGTCTTTGAGAAAAAGCTTACTCTTGATTAAAGAAGCAGTGTTGTATTTTGAGGCAGGCTTGAATGTGCAAATAAGCCAATAGGCAGAGGGGTAGTCTACATTGTCTAATTCTCTGTATAGTAAAAAATAAATACAAATATTTCATAAAGTGGCTTCTTGCATCATACAACACAATTCAATGCAATTTACAGTCACCTATTTGGCCCATGGTGTTATAATTAATTAATGTCAAGACCTTCATATTGTAAAAAAACAACGTTTTTTAAAAGTCTCATGCAATGTAGGCCTGCATTGAACACCCCATATACAGTAGGCTACTGTAGGCTATATCATAGATATCAAACGCTATTTCCATGTGAAAATGTTATGGGGATTTGCTCCATTGGTTTTGTTGGTAGGCCTACATGATCTTCAAATAGCCACAATAGCCTATTGGCTACTGTCTAAAACTGTAAGGGTACAGCCTCAGTGTTCACTGTAAACGGAAACGGCTGGAATTTGCACAACATATTCACAATGTTCAAGTTTCTGTTCACAAGACCACAAATTTGCTCAGTGCCCCAACAAATTAGAGAGAACAGTGTGGAGGTAAATCGAATCTAAATCATAGGCCTGTTGCTTCATCCTGAACTGACCAATTTGATAATAGGTTTGTGGGTCTTGTGTCCACTAGAAAACCTAGTGAGGGAGGTCTCTGACAGAAAGTAATCTACGGTCGTACAGGGTCAAAGGTTAGGGGTCGACGTATGACGTCAGGACAAGACGCCGTCAGCATCGACTATAAGCATCTGCCATTGGGCCGGAGGGAGTTGAGAGTTAGCTAGCGTGAAGGTCTGCTCATTACTTCATTAAGGCTAGCCTCAAATAACTTTTATGTCGGTCACGCTAGATGTGTGTTGTTCGTTTCACGGTGTGTTTGACGTACTTTTACGCCACTGTCTGACAATGATTGGTGTAGAATTATTGTAAAAGAAAATAGAGTGCTGGAGGAATAAAAAGGGAGAGGGAGAGAAAAGAAGATAGAGGGAGGGAGAGACCGAGAGAGAAAAGGAAAGGAAAGAAAAGATAGACAGAGAGAAGCAACAGAGAAATGAAGAGAAACTGACCGTTTGAATTCCTTCATGTCACACTGAAATGACTGTGACTTTAGTGAAAGACACTGATGTAAACAGCTCTAACGTGGACAAATAACTCTCTGCCCTTTTTCTAAAACTAAGCTGATCACATAATGGATGGCAAGGCTTTATTTACGACTCCGTAACAAAAGAGATTGTCGCAAAATCTTTTTTTAGGTCAAAACACACAAAGACAGAGACAGACACAGACTCTGGCCATACTAGAAAGGAGCCGTGTTTAATTAAAAAGGCCTGATTGAGTTTCACAGCGATTGGCACAGATATGACAGCACAGGAGGCTGACACCCGGCACCCACTACACGACTATGATTTAGTAGTAGTAGTGTGTGTGTGTGTGTGTGTGTGTGTGTGTGTGTGTGTGTGTGTGTGTGTGTGTGTGTGTGTGTGTGTGTGTGTGTGTGTGTGTGTGTGTGTGTGTGTGTGTGTGTGTGTGTGTGTGTGTGTGTGTGTGTGTGTGTGTGTGTGTGTGTGTGTGTGTGTGTGTGTGTGTGTGTGTGTGACCAGAATCTGGGGCTCACTGACAGAGAGCCACTTAAATCCCTTTCTTATTAACTCTCCATGACACCTGATCCACCACGCGGGGTGGCTCACTCATAGACACACACCACACACCACACACACACTCACTGCTTAAACCCACGGCTCATCTTACCGCTGCAAAATGGTGTGTGTGTGTGTGGATGCTTGTGCATCTGTGTGCCTTTGGGCCCTTTGTGTCTGCTGTTATCTGGGCGATATCTCATCAGTCTGGTATTAGTCTGTCTGTCTGTCTGTGGCACTAAATGAAACATATGTCTTGGTAAGTACACTCGTGCTCTTCAATGGAGGTCAATGGGGCCATATTGTAACTATATAGCAATCTGCTAGGGCTATATTCTGGACATACAGTACATTGTAATAGTATGGGCAAGATAGATAGATCTAGTGGTGGTATGAGCGGCCATTTTGGGGAATTCAGAACACATGGATTAACACCACTACACCAGCAACAAGTGCCAATGGATCCTTAGTGACCACAAGTGGGTCAATACCTTGGTTTAACATCCCATCCGAACGACAGTTAACTTCTTGCTTCGAGCCATCCCGGATCCGGTATCGTGACTACAGCCTCAAGCTCATTACCATAACGCAACGTTAACTATTCATGAAAATCGCAAATGAAATGAAATTAATCTATTTGCTCTCAAGCTTAGACTTTTGTTAACAACACTGTCATCTCAGATTTTCAGAATATTCTCAACCATTGCAAAACAAGCATTTGTGTAACAGTATTGATGGCTAACGTAGCATTTAGCATAGCATTTAGCATTAGCATTCAGCATGCAACATTTTCCACAAAAACCATAAAAGCATTCAAATAAAATAATTTACCTTTGAAGAACTTCAGATGTTTTCAATGAGGAGACTCTCAGATAGCAAATGTTCAGTTTTTCCTGAAAGATTATTTGTTTAGGACAAATCGCTCCGTTTTCTGCGTCACGTTTAGCTACGAAAAAAACCCTGCATCCAGGATTGTGTAAATCTATCAGCAAGCTCATTAGCATAACACAACATTAACTATTCATGAAAATCGCAAATGAAATGAAATTAATCTATTTGCTCTCAAGCTTAGCCTTTTGTTAACAACACTGTCATCTCAGATTTTCAAAATATGCTTCTCAACCATTGCAAAACAAGCATTTGTGTAACAGTATTGATGGCTAACTTACCATTTAGCATTAGCATTCAGCATGCAACATTTTCCACAAAAACCATAAAAGCATTCAAATAAAATAATTTACCTTTGAAGAACTTCAGATGTTTTCAATGAGGAGACTCTGTTAGATAGCAAATGTTCCGTTTTTACAAAAAATATTATTTGTGTCGACTAATCGCTCCGTTTTGTTCATCGCGTTTGGGTAAGGAAAAAAAAAGTCATTAAAACGTGAACTTTTTTCCAAATTAACTCCATAATATCGACAGAAACATGGCAAACGATGTTTAGAATCAATCCTCAAGGTGTTTTTCACATATCTATCGACGATAAAATCCATCGTGGCAGTTTACTTTCAATTCTGAAGAAATGGAACGCACATGGACCAACAGATTACGCACACAGGACACCGGGCGGGACACCAGGTAAATGTAGTCTCTTATGATCAATCTTCCAATGATATGCCTACAAACACGTCACAATGCTGGAGACACCTCGGGGAATAGACAGAAAGCGCAGGCTCATTCCTGGCACATTCACAGCCATATAAGGAGACATTGGAACACAGCGCCTTCAGAATCCGGGGCATTTCCTGTATGAAACTTCATCTTGGTTTCGCCTGTTGCATTAGTTCTGGGGCACGCACAGATAATATCTTTGCAGTTTTGGAGAAGTCAGAGTTGTGTCTTTCCAAGGCTGTCAATTCCATGCATAGTCGAGCATCTTTTCATGACAAAATATTGCGCTTAAAACGGGCACGTCTTTTTATCCAATAATGACACAGCGCCCCCATAGGTTGAAGAGGTTAAAGCTTGGAGGAAACTAGAACTTTCTTTCTCAACCCTGGCCCTGGGGACCCAAAGGGATTAAGGCCACCGCACGTATATATCGGGTGGCCAAGGAGGAAGAAGGAGAAGGGGAGCAAAGTGAAAATTACACGGTTTGGGAACACCTCTTGGAGCCTGTGGTCTGAAAGGGGAAGACTGGGTGAAAGCATGAAGAGGTTTTTAGGGCCTTCATTTTTGTGGAACCCAGCAGGAAAGTATCCTGAAGGCATAGAGTCAGGTGAACAGAGAGTGGGAATTGTCATGTTATCAAACTTTGGTTTTTCTTTGCATATATAATTATGCATAGTTACACCCTTCTATTAATATGCGTTGTGTTTCTCTTTGCTTTTCAAGTCTTATGCTCTCACTCTCTTAGGAACCAGAAGCTGAAATGGAGAAAGCCAAAAACTCCAGTTGAAATGTCATGCTGTTGTCCGATGAGAGATAGAGATAAGAGTGTGCATTGTGTGATTATAGATCAGAGGCCATACGTTTCGGAGTTGTAAACCTAATCACTAACTGTGAATGTTAATCATGTTTTTTAAATGTTTTATTATCATTGTTTGTTCATTTATAAGTAATTTCCAAGTTAATTTAATGTTGAACAGTATGGAGTTAAATGTTCAAAATGGGGGACTGATGAGTTCTGACTCTAAACTTGAAATATTGTTAATTATCAGGTATCCTATGGAAATATTGAGTGCCATAGTCTGGTTTCTACACCAGAAGTTAATGGTTATGTAAGGGTAAGTAACAACACATCCGCCACGCTGATCCTCAACACAGGGAGCCACTCAGGGGTGCGTGCTCAGTCCCCTCCTGTACTCCCTGTTTACTCATGACTGCATGGCCCGGCACGACTCCAACACCATCATCAAGTTTGCTGATGACACAACAGTGGCAGGCCTGATCACCAACAACGATGAGACAGCCGACAGGGAGGAGGTCTGAGACCTGGTCGTGTGGTGCCAGGACAACAACCTTTCCCTCAATGTGATCAAGACAGGAGATGATTGTGGACTACAGGAAAAGGAGGACCGAGCACACCCCCATTCTCATCGAGGGGGCTGCAGCGGAGCGGGATGAGAGCTTCAAGTTCCTTGGTGTCCACATCACCAACAAACTATCATGGTCCAAACATACTAAGACAGTCGTAAAGAGTTTACGACAAAGCTTATTCCCCCTCAGGAGACTGAAAAGATTTGGCATGAGTCCTCAGATCCTCAAAAGGTTATACAGCTGCACCATCGAGAGCAACTGCTCGGACTCTGACCGCAAGGCACTACAGAGGGTAGTGCGTACGACCGTGTACATCACTTGGGCCAAGCTTTCTGCCATCTAGGACCTCTATACCAGGCGGTGTCAGAAGAAGGCCCAAAGAATTGGTAAATTGTAACGGGGTAAGTGACTGGTTGCCGGGAAATCAGGCGTAGGAGAGCAGAGAAGGGTGATAACAGGAGAACTTTAATACACACCCTGGCCCAAAGGCACAGGCGAGGCAGCACAAAGCACAACCACGGTAACATGAACCGGATTAATCAAAAACAAACAAACCTAGGTTTGAAACAAACCTAGCGCAAACCAGCCTGTAGCGTAAAATCCTACACAAAGAAAAATTCTACACACAGACATGGACTGGGGAGTGTTCTAGTTTATTATTTCTATGTGTAGTCTAGTTTTTGTATTTCTATGTTGGCCCGGTATGGTTCCCAATCAGAGGCAGCTAGCTGTCTATCGTTGTCTCTGATTGGGGATCATATTTAGGCAGCCTTTTTCCCACCTATTGTTTGTGGGATCTTGTTTTTGTATTGTTGCTTTTGAGCCCTACAAGGCTGTATGTTCGTTTGTTTGTTACTCTTTATTGTTTTGTTGCTGGTTCACATTTAAATAAATTATGATGAACCCAAACCACACTGAGCCTTGGTCCACTCCTTATAACGATCGTTACACATGGGGGAAACAGAGGGTAAAATACATTTAGTCTGATGAGGGGATGTGAACCAGGGAAAACGAGACAAAACAAATGGAAAATGAAAGGTGGAGCAGCAATGGCTAGAAGACCAGTGACGTCAACCGCCGAGCGCCGCCCGAACAAGGAGAGGGCCCGACTTTGGCGGAAGTCGTGACATAAAGACTCCAGTCACCCTAGTCATGGACTGTTCTCTCTGCTACCACAAGGCAAACGTTACCGTAGCGCCAAGTCTAGGTCCAAAAGACATCTTAACAGCTTCTACCCCCAAGCCATAAGACTCCTAAACAGCTAATCAAAGGGCTATCCAGACCCCTCTTTTACGCTGCTGCTACTCTCTGTTTATTATTTATACATAGTCACTTTAACAATACCTCCATGTGCATATCACCTCAATTACCTCAACTAACCGGTGTCCCCGCACTTTGACTCTGTACCGGTACCCCCTGTATATCACCTCGCTTTTGTTACTTTACCACTGCTGTTCATTTATTTGTTACTTTCATTTTCTATTTTTTACTTATCTATTTTTTACTTATCTATTTTTTACTTAACACTTTTTAAAATAAAATTTCTTGAAGCATTTGTTGTTAAGGGCATGTAAGTAAGCATTTCACTGTAAGGTTGTATTCGGCGCATGTGACAAATACAATTTGATTTGATTTGATTTGACGTGGTGGAGGCAATTAAGCTTGGAATGTACTGAGTAAAGGAAAAGCAATCACATGTTGGAAAGCACTGATGAAAAGATGCAGTTTAGTGAGGAAGGAAGACAAGGTCAGGTCACATTAAGGGAGAAGTTTTTAACTTCCTGCCTCTCAATAAACATGTATTGTTCAAAGGGGAGGAGGATGTTTGGCTATATACACTACCACCGGGGGAAACATGTCTTTGTGTGGGTTGCACCAACATGGATTAACTCTTAAACTGGGTTGAATCAAGGTGTATCTATTAATGTTGTTGCACCAAATGTTAAACATAGTTTTAAATGATTCATAGTTAAATTAAATGTTTCCTTTAATCTAAATGTCGTTTCCACTTTAAACCTAGATACATTTTAAGGCTGTTGCTCAAAGAATTCTTGTTAAAAATATAAACTTAGATTGGAGATTAACTATAAACTGCCACTTGAGGTGGTTTAACTGATCAAATGGCAGCATTACTACTGTGGAGAGACCAAAATGACAGAGTTCCTCAGAGAATAATTAGAGATAATGATGGATTTTCAAGGAGGTACCACTTCTCCAAGGACTCTGTAATGCAACTGGAAAGCATGGGAGTGATAGAAACGCGGCTGCACCGCTTTTGGTGACCCTACTGTTCTACGCAACTGGATGTTCTCCAGATGATGGATGAGGATCTTTTTGGACTCCACAAGTCAACCGTCTACAGGACTGTAGTCAGGATGTCCAATGTTATTGCCAGTCTGAAATCGAATCAAATGTTATTGGTCACATACACATGGTTAGCAGATGTTATTGCGAGTGTAGCGAAATGCTTGTGCTTCTAGTTCCGACAGTGCAGTAATATCTAACAGTAATCTAAAAATTCCACAACAACTACCTAATGCACACAAATCTTAGTAGAGGGATGGAATAAGATTATATACATATAAATATATGGATGAGCGATGACCGCATAGGCAAGATGCAATAGATGGTATAAAATACAGTATATACATATGAGATGAGGAATACAAGATATGTAAACATTATTAAAGTGGCATTATTAAAGTGACTAGTGATCCATTTATTAAAGTGGCTAGAGTTGAGTCAGTATGTTGGCAGCAGCCCATCAATGTTAGTAATGGCTTTTTAACAGTCTGATGGCCTTGAGATAGAAGCTGTTTTTCAGTCTCTCGGTCCCATCTTTGATGCACCTGTACTGACCTCGCCTTCTGGATGGTATGCGGGGTGAACAGGCAGTGGCTCGGGTTGATGTCCTTGATGATCCTTTTGGCCTTCCTGTGACAACGGGTGCTGTAGGTGTCATGGAGGGTGGGTAGTTTGCCTCCGGTGATGCATTGTGCAGACAACACTACCCTCTGGAGAGCCTTGCAGTTGTGGGCAGTGCAGTTGCCGTACTAGGCGATGATAAACCCGACAGGATGCTCTCACTTGTGCATCTGTAAAATTTTGTGGGTTTTAGGTGACAAGCCAAATTTCTTCAGCCTCCTGAGGTTGAAGAGGCACTGTTGCGCCTTCTTCACCACACTGTCTGTGTGGGTGGACCATTTCAGTTTGTCCGTGATGTGTACGCAGAGGAGCTTAAAACTTTCCACCTTCTCCAGTGCTGTCCCATCGATGTGGATAGGGGAGGCTCCCTCGGCTGTTTCCTGAAGTCCACGATCATCTCCTTTGTTTTGTAGACGTTGAGTGAGAGGTTATTTTCCTGACACCACACTCCGAGGGCCCTCACCTCCTCCCTGTAGGCTGTCTCGTCTGCAAACTTGATGATTGAGTTGGAGACGTGCATGGTCACGCAGTCATGGGTGAACAGGGAGTACAGGAGGGGGCTGAGCACGCACCCTTGTGGGGCCCCAGTGTTGAGGATCAGCGAAGTGGAGATGTTGTTTCCTACCTTCACCACCTGGGGGCGGCCCGTCAGGAAGTCCAGGAACCAATTGCACAGGGCGGGGTTGAGACCCAGGTGCTCAAGCTTAATGATGAGCTTGGAAGGTACTATTGTGTTTAATGCTGAGCTGTACTCAATGAACAGCATTCTTACATAGGTGTTCCTCTTGTCTAGATGGGATAGGGCAGTGTGCAGTGTGATGGCGATTGCATCGTCTGTGGATCTTTTGGGGCGGTATGCAAATTGAAGTGGGAATGGAGTGGCAAGTAAGGTGGAGTTGATATGATCCTCGACTAGTCTCTCAAAGCACTTCATGATGACAGAAGTTATTTAGTTCAGTTACCTTTGCCTTCTCGGGTACAGGAACAATGGTGGCCATCTTGAAGCATGTGGGGAAGGCAGACTGGGATAGGGTTGAATATGTCTATAAACACACCAGCCAACTGGTCTGCGCGTGCTCTAAGGACACGGCTAGGGATGCCATCTGGGCCGGCAGCCTTGAGAGGGTTAACGCATTTAAATGTTTTACTCATGTCGGCCACGGAGAAGGAGAGCCCACAGTTTGTCTGGAAGCAAGACGTCGGTGTCCGTGACATGGCTGGTTTTATTTTTGTAGTCTGTGAATGCCTGTAGACTCTGCAACATACTGTCTGAGCCGTTGAATTGCGACTCCACTTTGTCCCTATACTGACATTTCGCTTGTTTGATTGCCTTGCTGAGGGAATAACTACACTGTTTGTATTTGGCCATATTCCCAGTCATCTTTCCTTGGTTAAATGCGGTGGTTCGCGCGGATAGATGGCGGGAGGGCGGGGGAGTGCCTTGTATGCATCGCAGAAGTTAGAGTAGCAGTGATCCAGTGTATCGCCCGCACGAGTGCTACAATCAATCAATATGATAGAATTTAGGTAGATTTGTTCTCAATTTTGCTTTGTTAAAATCCCCAGCTACAGTAAATGCAGCCTCGGGATATATGATTTCTGGTACATAAGGTTCAAGCCTACAGAGGAAACAGCAGCCGGATTTTACAGGAGAGCTAGATTCCCAGGTGTACTATGGGCAATAGACTGTACTCACATTCCTATTCCCAACCCTGGTGGTGAGAATGGAGAACTCTTCCGTAATTGTAAAGGTTACTGCTTCGTCATTTAAGTCATCAACGTGCAGGCTGTCTGTGATGTCCAAGGTCAGCTCACCAACATTGTAACTAGATGGCCGGGATCCACCCATGACAGCAGAATCTATGACAATAGTGGTCTGTGTGCAATTCTGCAAAGGGGGCCATATGAAGGCCACCTACTGGGTGACAATGGATATGCCTGTTGTGAGTACCTTATGACTCTCCCTTTAAACCCCCAGTCACCTGAAGAGAGAGAATACAACACCTCTCATATCCTGGCAAGAGGTCACATAAAGAGAGTTTTTGGAGTGTGGAAAAAAAGATTTCCCCTGCCTAAAGGAGGGCCTCCGCACGAAGATGGACACTACACTGACAATCATTATTGCAGTGGCGGTACTGTATAACTTTGGCAAGAGACAAGAAGACGAGCTACCTGAGGAGGCTGAGGAGGACCTACCTGAGGAGAATGCAGATGATGGCCAGGTGCAACATGCTGCCAATGCAAATGGAAATGCTGTGTGGAGAACCTTGATTGAGAACCTTTTTGCAGCCTTAGGTGTGTATAATGTAACATTGGTAACATGTAAAAAGCAATATTATATTTTCATTGGCACATACAATTCCTAATTAGGCTAAATCTATTATTAAGACTGTGTTATTCTCAATACCATACAGGGTGGAACTGGAAGCACCAGAACACAATTGTGGGGACAAGACTGGAGGATACCAAATTGCTTGGGAAAGCATTGTTTTAAATAATTGCTTAAATAAATAAAAAAGATCAGCATTCTTTGCACAGTGGGCATTTGTTTCCCTGAAGGAGTTTCTGTTTCTGAATTTGCAGTAGCTCTTATTTGTAAATTCAGGGCCTCAATCTGCAGTAGATTATTCTCTCTCTCCAGCTCTATAACATCAATAGGAGCTTGGTTCATGTCAGTGCTGGGGCGTTTGCTTGGCCTGTTTGGTGTTTTTTCTGCTGGTTCAAGATCCAGGCACTGCTGTTTCTCCGCGGCACAGGGTCTCAGCTCAACTAAAGGAAAGGAAAGAAAGAAAATGACCTCGTTATTCGTAGGCTATTTACGTGCCCATTTTGTACAACAATTGAATTGGGGCTTATGATGTGTCCAGCCTTGGTACGAATTATAATGTCATGCAACATGCTGTAAGGGGGCTGATAACGGTAACATTGTAGTGAAGTAGCATTAACGTTAGTTTTAACGTGAGTTATAGTCATTGATATTTACCAGTTATTTATGCTTAATAAATATTGGTGGGTCGAGTTGTCCGTCGTCATCATAGGGGTTAAGGAGAGGGGAAACTGCTGGGGAATCATCCTGCATATCTTCTAGGAGAGAGGATCAATTCCCTTGGACCGAGGCCCCCCTCCGGTCTGAAATAGCCCCCGCCTCTCCTATGCCTTATCCTTTTTGGCTTTGTCTTTTAAGTTTTTCCAGCACGCCTTCATCCAATTTGGGTCTCTCTTCTCTTTAATCCGTGTCGATCCATTAAATCTGTCCTTCTTTTTGAGTCTTGTTGTCTGTCTTTTTATCCTCCAGTACTTTTCTAAATTCCTCCATCAGAGCCAACAATAGGTTTTTTTCATAAGCAGAGACATTTGAACCTCTTTGACGTTTCATGATCAGGTGGCTTGCAGACAAATAATAAATGCCTAAATAAGTAATAACAATGATAAATTATATTTTATGCTAGCTAGCATGGTTTATAAACTAGCTAGCTACAGTTGCTAAAGTTAGCTAATGAAATAGTTTTCTGTCTAGTACTGGCTAAATAACAGACTTTATTTCAAATCAGCCAACCCATGAGAACCTTTCACGTTGGAGATGCAGTAGTTCTAACGTTACATTGTTATTATTTTATCAAGGAACAGCAATTTTGTGGCCTCATTTGTCAAGTAGGCTAGCTACTTCGCTTCAACTCACGAAATACCTCATATATTGGTTTGACACTTCACTCATCATAGTTTAAAACCTTTGATCATAGATTTACTGATCCAGATTTAAAACTAAGTAGTGCAACACATCTCTGATGAATTATTAACCTAGATGTACAAAACCTAGATTAGCTCTAATCCTAGATGAATTTAAACCATGTTGGTGCAACCCACCCTTTCTCTTATGCAGCTGTGTGACCCAATGGGTGAATAAACTTGGTTTGAGCTTTACTAATCGTCCGTGAGCTTTTATTAAGGTTCCATTAGAACCTAACACCCCCTACACTAGCGACAAGTGCCACAGTGACCACAGTGGGTGAAGACCTCGGATGAACCTCCCATCCGAAGGACAATTAGAGCCTGGAGTAGACTAGAGCTGTCTTTCTCAACCCTGGCCCTTTGGGTCCCAAAGGGATGTTCATTTCCGTTTGTTGCCCGAGCACCACCAACACACTTGATTCAACTAATCAACTCATTATCAAGCCTCTGAAATAGAAATGTGTTAGATGCTAGGGCATAAACAAAAATGTGCATCCGTTTGAGTCTCCAGGCCCAGGGTTGAGCACTGCTGGACTAGAGGAAGTAGTTGTGGAAATGTGGTTACAATGTCAGTGAGTAACCCGACCTGACGTGCTGAGGAATGGGATAGTGTAATCAAGAGGCGACATTGGCAGGAGGCCATTATTATGCAGGAGGAGAGGAGGTTGGCTTGGAATCTTGAGGTGAGGTGACATAGGCAACCTGGAAGCTGTCACTGTGTACCACTCTCACTCACTCTATTCCATTGAATGAGAACATGTTCTAATGTTCTACGTTTTTATTCTATTCTACCTGCAGGGTGTGCTTTTTTTAACCCAATTTCGTGGTATCCAATTGGTAGTTACAGTCTTGTCCCGTTGTTGCAACTCCCCTACGGACTCGGGAGGGGTGTAGGTCAAGAGCCGTACGTCCCCCCGAAACACAACCCAGCCAAGCCACGCTGCTTCTTGACACAATGCCCGCTTAACCCGGAACCCAGCCGCACCGATGTGTCGGAGGAAACACAGTACGCCTGGCGACCGTGCCAGCGCGCATTTTGCACCGGCCCGCCACAGGAGCCACTAGTGCGCGATGGGACAAGAACATCCCTGCCGGCCAAACCCTCCCCTAACCCGGACGATGCTGGGCCAATTGTGCGCCGCCCCATGGGTCTCCCGATCACGGCCGGTTGCGACAGAGCCTGGACTCGAACCAGGATCTCTAGCGGCACAGCTAGCACTGCTAGCACAGTGCCTTATAGACCACTGCACCACTTGGGAGGCCATCAACAGGGTCTGCTTACAGTAATGTACGCATCTTGATGAGTCCTAGGAGGAATGAGCTAATGGCTCCTCAGTATTCTAGCTAGGTACATCCAGTCCACTGCCTATTATGAATATTCAAAGAGGCTAATGAGAAGGACCCGATGCCACTATCATTCAAATGGGACAAAAGTCAAGTCTTCTTCCACTAACCTCATTGCAACTCCCCTCCAAGTCTCCGACCACTACCTTGTATCCTTTTCCCTCTCGCTCTCATCCAACACTTCCCACACTGCCCCTACTCGGATGGTATCGCGCCGTCCCAACCTTCGCTCTCTCTCCCCCGCTACTCTCTCCTCTTCCATCCTATCATCTCTTCCCTCTGCTCAAACCTTCTCCAACCTATCTCCTGATTCTGCCTCCTCAACCCTCCTCTCCTCCCTTTCTGCATCCTTTGACTCTCTATGTCCCCTATCTTCCAGGCCGGCTCGGTCCTCCCCTCCCGCTCCGTGGCTTGACGACTCAATGCGAGCTCACAGAACAGGGCTCCGGAAGGCCGAGCGGAAATGGAGGAAAACTCGCCTCCCTGCGGACCTGGCATCCTTTCACTCCCTCCTCTCTACATTTTCCTCCTCTGTCTCTGCTGCTAAAGCCACTTTCTACCACTCTAAATTCCAAGCATCTGCCTCTAACCCTAGGAAGCTCTTTGCCACATTCTCCTCCCTCCTGAATCCTCCTCCCCCTCCCCCCTCCTCCCTCTCTGCAGATGACTTCGTCAACCATTTTGAAAAGAAGATCGACGACATCCGATCCTCGTTTGCTAAGTCAAACAACACCGCTGGTTCTGCTCACACTGCCCTACCCTGTGCTCTGACCTCTTTCTCCCCTCTCTCTCCAGATGAAATCTCGCGTCTTGTGACGGCCGGCCGCCCAACAACCTGCCCGCTCGACCCTATCCCCTCCTCTCTTCTCCAGACCATTTCCGGAGACCTTCTCCCTTACCTCACCTCGCTCATCAACTTATCCCTGACCGCTGGCTACGTCCCTTCCGTCTTCAAGAGAGCGAGAGTTGCACCCCTTCTGAAAAAACCTACACTCGATCCCTCCGATGTCAACAACTACAGACCAGTATCCCTTCTTTCTTTTCTCTCCAAAACTCTTGAACGTGCCGTCCTTGGTCAGCTCTCCCGCTATCTCTCTCAGAATGACCTTCTTGATCCAAATCAGTCAGGTTTCAAGACTAGTCATTCAACTGAGACTGCTCTTCTCTGTATCACGGAGGCGCTCCGCACCGCTAAAGCTAACTCTCTCTCCTCTGCTCTCATCCTTCTAGACCTATCGGCTGCCTTCGATACTGTGAACCATCAGATCCTCCTCTCCACCCTCTCCGAGTTGGGCATCTCCGGCGCGGCCCACGCTTGGATTGCGTCCTACCTGACAGGTCGCTCCTACCAGGTGGCGTGGCGAGAATCTGTCTCCTCACCACGCGCTCTCACCACTGGTGTCCCCCAGGGCTCTGTTCTAGGCCCTCTCCTATTCTCGCTATACACCAAGTCACTTGGCTCTGTCATAACCTCACATGGTCTCTCCTATCATTGCTATGCAGACGACACACAATTAATCTTCTCCTTTCCCCCTTCTGATGACCAGGTGGCGAATCGCATCTCTGCATGTCTGGCAGACATATCAGTGTGGATGACGGATCACCACCTCAAGCTGAACTTCGGCAAGACGGAGCTGCTCTTCCTCCCGGGGAAGGACTGCCCGTTCCATGATCTCGCCATCACGGTTGACAACTCCATTGTGTCCTCCTCCCAGAGCGCTAAGAACCTTGGCGTGATCCTGGACAACAAACTGTCGTTCTCAACTAACATCAAGGCGGTGGCCCGTTCCTGTAGGTTCATGCTCTACAACATCCGCAGAGTACGACCCTGCCTCACACAGGAAGCGGCGCAGGTCCTAATCCAGGCACTTGTCATCTCCCGTCTGGATTACTGCAACTCGCTGTTGGCTGGGTTCCCTGCCTGTGCCATTAAACCCCTACAACTCATCCAGAACGCCGCAGCCCGTCTAGTGTTCAACCTTCCCAAGTTCTCTCACGTCACCCCGCTCCTCCACTCTCTCCACTGGCTTCCAGTTGAAGCTCGCATCCGCTACAAGACCATGGTGCTTGCCTACGGAGCTGTGAGGGGAACGGCACCTCAGTACCTCCAGGCTCTGATCAGGCCCTACACCCAAATAAGGGCACTGCGTTCATCCACCTCTGGCCTGCTCGCCTCCCTACCACTGAGGAAGTACAGTTCCCGCTCAGCTCAGTCAAAACTGTTCGCTGCTCTGGCTCCCCAATGGTGGAACAAACTCCCTCACGACGCCAGGACAGCGGAGTCAATCACCACCTTCCGGAGACACCTGAAACCCCACCTCTTTAAGGAATACCTAGGATAGGATAAAGTAATCCTTCTCACCCCCTCCCCCCTTAAAATATTTAGATGCACTATTGTAAAGTGGTTGTTCCACTGGATGTCATAAGGTGAATGCACCAATTTGTAAGTCGCTCTGGATAAGAGCGTCTGCTAAATGACTTAAATGTAATGTAAATGTAAGTCACTACGCTCTTGGTTTTGGATGCGGCCAATTATACGTTAAATAAAACTCCCTCTTTCGCTCCTTTGGTTTTGCATATACAGTACGTTTCCCCTTTCTATCGCTCTCCCTTTCTCACCTACTTATCTCTGTATCTCCCTTTGACCTTATTCCCATTTTCTCTGTCCCTCCCTCCTCTCGCTCTCCTTTTTCTCTCCCTCAGTGAAGTGGCGGATCATGTCTCAGAAGAAGATATTTCTGGTCTTTGTGGCAATCAGTACCGTCAGCCTACTGCTGCACCATGGGGGCCATTTCAGCTGGTGAGACACACACACACGCACGCACACACAGAATTTGTTACAGGAAATAATCAATGCCACCTAGTCAGGTTAGCAAGGGCTAAATGTGCCAGGTAATGAAATGGGAACAGCTAACATGTAGCGTCAATGATTTTAATTGGCTGATGCGCACTTAAACCTTTTCTATTGTTAGCAAGTATGGCCCGCCTTGTTTCACAGAATACAATAATAATCATTGTCACAGTCCCTGTTCCTCTAGTCTGGCATCAATCACTGTCAACAGATTTAATCCATAACATACAGCATCGAATCTCGTGACCGTCAACCCACACCCAATCATGTGTATTAAAGACAAGGAAAATATATAATTATGCTAAACCCCCCCCCCCACCCCACCTCTCTATTTTTTTCATCTAGGACGATGGATGCCTTTCACCTCGGCTGTCCGTCACTACGCACCCACCTGTCCTCCTCTCTCAAGCCCAAACACACCAACGTGGCCTTCCTCAAGACGCACAAGACGGCCAGCACCACCATGCAGAATCTGCTCTTCCGCTTCGCAGAGCGCAACAACCTGACAGTGGCGCTCCCTGTGCAGGCCTGCGGACACCAGTTCTGCTACCCGCGCACCTTCAACGCCCACCTCGTCCACCCGCACACCCTGCCACCCAACGTGGTCACCAGCCACATGCGCTTCAACCGTGCCGAGATGCAGCGCCTCATGCCTAACGATACCATCTACGTGACCATACTTCGAGAACCAGGGTCCATGTTTGAATCGTTGTTCAGCTACTATAACCAGTACTGTCAGAGTTTTAAGAGAGTTCCCAATGGGTCCCTGGAGGCATTTCTGGACGAGCCGTGGCGGTACTACCGTCCGGACGAAAAGGACTCCATGTACGCCCGTAACACGCTGACCTTTGACCTAGGTGGGGATAAGGACCATCCGGCGGCAGACGCAACAGCGTACGCCCGGGCCTTTGTGGCCGAGACAGAACGCGTCTTCTCCCTGGTGATGATCGCCGAGTACTTTGACGAGTCGCTGGTCCTCCTCCGTCACCTTCTCTCCTGGGATCTAGAAGACGTGCTCTACGTCAAGCTGAACATGCGAATGTCCGGCTCCAAGCACAGCCTTTCGCCAGGCCTCCCCTTCAAGATCCGCGCCTGGAACGCCTTGGATGCACGTCTCTATGATCACTTCAACGCCTCCCTGTGGCGCCAGCTGACTGCCCTGGGCCCGGCATGCGTGGCCAGGGAGGTGCGGTTGCTCCGCAGGGCCCAGGAGAGGCTGGTGAGGGGCTGCTTTGGAGGACGGCTTCCCCAGCTCCGCTCTGCTGCCCAGATCAAGAACAAAGAGCTGCGGCCGTGGCAGCCCAGTGCAAAGGTGGACATCGTGGGCTACGACCTGCCGACCAACACCAACGCCACGTGGCCCGGAAGTCTGGCCCACGAGCTGTGTCTGAAGCTCATCATGCCAGAGGTCCAGTACACCAGGGTCCTGCTTCGATCGCAGTCGCTACGCTACAGACGCAGCTACCCGCTCCGCTCCCCTCAGCCCCAGCCGCAGCAGCCCGTACGGTCGGTCCTGCCACGCCACCAACAGGTGGGGATACAGCAGATACACCGGGAGGCCCTTCCTCCAGGACTTGGTCCCGCCTCTAGCCCCACAGCCACCTCTCGACCTGCAGGGACCCAGAGCAGGGCCACAAGGGTGGGGCTAAGGCCCTCGGGCCCCCAGAGGCAGACGCCATAACTTAAGACTGCAGAACCAGCCTTGAATATAGAAAGACTGAATACAGCCAGACTAAATACAGGCATGCAGGCAGACAGACAGACTGTCCTCCAGACTTCAGCCATTTGTCCCCAGGGACTGTATCAGGGGGTTCTGGAGGAGATAGGGAGAGGGGGGGACACCCCCAAATTGGGGCTGGAGATTGGGGTAGGACCCCATTATTATGGGCACGGTCAGAGCACTCTCATTAATTACAAACTCTGTATGGAACAATAAAGAACTGTTACTGTCGCTTTATCTCTCTCACTCTCTAATGCCACCCCCCCCCAAACCTTGAGAAGATCAGTGAGATGACAGTGAGAGAGGGTCATCGCCCGGGTCTGTGTCCAACCCTCTAAGCCTTCTCCAGAGAGGAAAACCATCCAATCCTGGGCCTCTCACCCAATGACTTTACCCCCTCCCACTGAGTGTTAGGCCCGAGGACAGGTCAAATGTCAAAAGTTAGGTCAGCGGTCCTTAGACTGACCCCCCACACACACACACAAACACACTCGCAGCCCTTACACAAACTCTCTCCCTCCTGCCCACCCTGCTTTAGAACATCTCTCTCTGCTTCTCCGACCCCAGCTCATCTCTCTCGCCCCTCCACCAGCAACTGAACTAGACCATGGCGGCTGCTGCTGACAAATGGGATGTTTTTAGATATGGGAATTGTGTGTGTGTGTGAAAGCGTTTTTCCTATGTATTTTGTTTATCTGGGGCGTTATCGCAATAAAGTTTTATGTAAAGTCTTATGTAAAGGTAGGGATCTTATAACCACAAGACACACACACACACCGGACTCAACCCGTTGTTTGTTCTGCAAGCCTGCTAAAAGACATGATGAGTGAGAGCTACAGTGTTTGAATATTTAATTATGTATTCTCTTTGGAGAGACCTTCCACTTGGGTTACACAGTGAAACACACACACACACACACACACACACACACACACACACACACACACACACACACACACACACACACACACACACACACACACACACACACACACACACACACACACACACACACACACACACACACACACAGCAGTGTGGAACATGCCAAAGCAGCTTACTTATCCGAAGCAAAGCATAGGGAGGAAATAACTACGATACTGGGAGAAAGCAGTAGAAGAAGAGAGAGTCTGGGTCCTGTTCATTTGGACACACTGCGGAAAACATATTAAAACATTTTGCAATGGGAATTCGAAAAATATGTGTTTCTTCTTCGACAACTCCATATACTATTTATTCCCTTCCTGTTTCAGTCCTTGGTCTCCCATTTGGTGCCTAATGAACATGCCCCTGGTGTGGTGGCTGTCATGTGGAGGTGTTTTGCCACTCGTTTCATTATGTGGTACATTTTTTAGGCAGTTGGTTGTTCATGTTTAACCTAAATGGTATGCTTCAACCTGGGTGTCCTTGAGGGTGTGTGTGTGTGTGTGTGTGTGTGTGTGTGTGTGTGTGTGTGTGTGTGTGTGTGTGTGTGTGTGTGTGTGTGTGTGTGTGTGTGTGTGTGTGTGTGTGTGTGTGTGTGTGTGTGTGTGTGTGTGTGTGTGTGTGTGTGTGTGTGTGTGTGTGTGTGTGTGTGTTTCTGAGTATATATTATTTATTTATTTTCTTCTTCACTGGAAAAAAAACAGTCTGTTTATGTTTACCTTCAATGTATATTTCCGATTTTGGAACAGGACATTGTATTGTGGACCAAACCACTAATGGCAATACACACTGTGCTGTACATGGCATGTTCTGATGAATAAAATGTCAAATTTCTACATAGGCCAACCACAAAAGCTACTCAGACAGCACCAAGTGTAATCACTGAGGCATGAATTTTATTGTGTTTTAAGTGCTTCATAATGCTCTAGATTGCATCCCAAATGACAGCCTATTCCCTACATAGTGTATTATTTGTAGTGCACTATGTAGGGAATAGGGTGCCATTTGGGACACAGTTCTAGTCTACTGGAAAGAGGACAGGGTAGAAAGATAACTTTCCGAAGGGCCCTAGACCCGTGAAATCCTCCATGTTTGACTGCTGTTCATTTTTAAAGTGCTCTTTGATTGTACTTTATTTTTCATCCCAAATGTCACCCTTTAAATAGGGAATAGGTTGCCATTTGGGACACACGGTATCAAATCTAGGCTGATTTCTTGGTTTTGAGAGACATAACTAACACAGAATAGAATGGTGGTTGTGTCATTTACAAGTCAGTGTTAGTCAGCCTTTTTAGGAATGCTAGAATTAAGCAATAAGGCCCGAGGGGGTGTGGTATATGGTCAATATACTATGGCTAAGGGCTGTTCTAAAGCAGGATGCAACGCGGAGTGCCTGGACACAGCCCTTAGCCGTGGTATATCGGCCATATATCACAAACCCCCGAGGTGCCTTATTACTATTATAAACTGGTTACCAACATAATTAGAGCAGTAAGAATAAATGTTTTGTCATACCTGTGGTATACGGTCTGAAATACCACAGCTATCAGCCAATCAGCATTCAGGGCTCGAACCAACCAGTTTAGAATAGCTGTTTTACTACTGTACATCTTGTCACTTTATTTGTCAAACTCTCTTTTAGAACAACATGGAACAAAAGTGTTCTTTTAGAATGAACCGTGTTCTGTTTTTAGAGTGTCTTTCTCAACAAATTGTGTCTTTGTTAAGAGAAAGTGTCAATGTGACACAAAATGATGCGCTTGATCTTTTTTCCGTGACTATATTTCCAATGACATTGTTTCTCTTTCCATGGCATTAATTCATTCTCGTACGATATTTATTGATGTATTTGAACTGAAAGGGGTGTTTCTGTTTTTGACTGGGGGGCTCTGATCATACAGAAGTAAGGTAAAGTTTTCCTTAGAAGCGTATCTGAGGACAGTTTAGCATTTTCTCTGCTAATGGTTAAGGATAGGATTGGGGAGGGGTAGCTGATCCTAGATCTGTACCTAGGGGAAACTTTACCTAGATCATACAGCTAGAGACAATCAGAGCTAGATGTCCCAAAGCTTTGTACTGAGGGATGATGGGGGAAAAGCCAACCCTTAAAAGTTGAATGATTCAAATCAATGTTGTTTGTTGTCATTTTTCATTTTACATGGGGTATCGGTTTTTAATTACTTTAATTGATAAGCCATTATAAATGGTTATACATTGTTTAGAAATGTTTGTACATGTTTATAAATGGTTATAAATGCTGAAATATGCATTAATAATAGTAAACACTAGCTGTAGATTTATAAGACTTATTCATGAAAGCTATTACATGAAAATACACATGTACATCATTAAGAAGATACATATGTATACAACAAGAAGGGATTCAAATCCCCAAGAGTCTCAAGCTGCCATGAAGCAGCCTAATATGCAAATACACAAACATCTTTCTCCTTTTTCAATGGGAGAACCCGATGCAAATCAAATGTGTTTGATGTTTACTATGATTACAGCAATCAGCTGTCCCCCTTGCCAATGTTTTATTATTACCGCTGTTGTTGTCATGGTTTTATCACGAGCTGAAGTGGTGAAGCTGTGTGTGTGTGTGTGTGTGTGTGTGTGTGTGTGTGTGTGTGTGTGTGTGTGTGTGTGTGTGTGTGTGTGTGTGTGTGTGTGTGTGTGTGTGTGTGTGTGTGTGTGTGTGTGTGTGTGTGTGTGTGTGTGTGTGTGTGTGTGTGTGTGTGTGTGTGTGTGTGTGTGTGTGTCTGCCTGGCTGACTGCACTGCTCAGATCTGTGGCACTTCAAACGGACGACAAAGCCACTCTCTGCCAGAGCTCTAATGAGACGCTAATTGAAAGGAGCCGGTGAACATCCACTGCATCCCAAATGGCAGCCTATTCCCTAAGAGCGTCTGCTAAATGACTTAAATGTAAATAGGAAATAGGGTGACATTTGGAACGCAGGCACAATCTCATTCAACCGCCCCCCTAATCAAGACAGTTCCATAATTATTGGCACCCTTGATAAAGATGAGCGAAAAAAGAATGTATAAAATAAGTAATTCAAATACTGAGTTATATTGTATGATCTAATAAATGTGAACATGATATTATTTTATACTAATACAATTGCTCAGAGAAAGATATTTGTATGACTTGATTGGCACCCATAATGATTATTGTAAATCAAATCTAACAAAATAAAATCTGGATTAACATTCTACTTTTTAAAATTCATCTCAGTTTAAGGAACTGTATTGTGGCCTTCCATGGCTTCCTGTTTCACTGGGGTATAAAAATTAGGTAACACACATGTACAATCCCTTTGTCACACATCACTGTGGCAAAAGTCAAAGAGCTCACAAACAAAAAAAGACAAATGGTTGTTGACCTTCGTAAAACAGGAAATGAGTACAAAAAAATAGCAAAAACATCTGAAATATACCATTTACCACTATTAGGGCAACAACTAAGAAGTTTAAACACACTGGAACAGTGGTGTACTTGCCTGGTATTGGTCAGAAGTGTATCTGGTTGGTTCGGAAAGCAAAGAAAAATCCTAAATCTAAAGTTGGAGAATTACAGAACTTGGTTGCATTTTAGGGTCGCCAGGACTCAAATCTACAATTCGATGCCACTTCCATGCCAATAGACTCTTTGGAAGGGTTGCGAAGAAAAAAAAGCCTTGATTAAAAGCCTTGAGCAAATGTAAATGGAGGGTGAGGCATACATTTGTATGCGTCTCTGTGTGTGGAGTAAGTTTGCTAATAGGCATTGGCACTTGGATTGAAACCGGTGCTACTGTATAGTCAGATGACCCGAAAATAGAGCTATTTGCCAGCACACACCAGTGGTGGGTTTGGCTTCAAAAGAAGGATGCATATGGGTAGTTGCCATATGGCCAAAATAAAAGTGAAACATTTTCTCTAACATTAAAGTAAAAAAACATATAGTCACAATAAACTTCAACTTTGAATTTACATCAAATGTAATTCATAATTTCATGCATTAGTGCCTTGAATTTGTCCTCTGGTGTGACATTACATTTAATGTGAATACATATATGAGCGCAGCAAGAAAAGAAGCGTCTTCTCACTGTCAACTGCGTTTATTTTCAGCCAACTTCACATATGTAAATATTTGTATGAACATAACAAGATTCAACCCTGAACAAAGGGGGGGTCAATATCAAAAGTAACCATCACTATCTGGTGTGGCTACCAGCTGCATTAAGTACTGCAGTGCATCTCCTCATCATGACTGCACCAGATTGGCCAGTTCTTGCTGTGAGATGTTACCCCACTCTTCCACCAAGGCACCTGCAAGTTCCCGGACATTTCTGGGGGGACTGGCCCTGGCCCTAGCCCTCACCCTCCGATCCAAGAGGTCCCATACTTGCTCATATCCCAAGATGGCGTAGCAGTAAGTCGTCCTGTCGTATCGTCTCTCTGTATATATCGTCTCTTTCGTTTTACATATTTTTCTTCGCATATCTTTAAAAACATTTTGCTAAACCTAAGCTTCCAAATACTCTCCTGCAACCCGCCTCACCCAATGTAGCTACTTTTTCCTAAAGTATTTATATTTACTTTGGAACCGGAAGCCCTCAACTGAAGCTAGCCAGCTAACCACCAGCTATGCTAGCGGTCTTCAGCTAACCGGTCATCAGCTAACCTTTAGCTCGGAAAGCTCTCACCAGTTCGAACAACGCGACGCTAACCAGAGCATAACGGACCTATTTTTTTTTTTATCCCCGGATTCCCACCGCAAACGGAACATTTTTCAGCTGGATCTTCACAACTAGCTATCGAGCTAAACCGCAACCCTGGTTGATTACTCCTGGCTAGCGTTTCCACCCACGTAGCTTGAAGCTAGCCCGGCCAGAGCCCCTGTGTTGCCACCGTAGCATACTCCTGGGCTACAATACTCGGACCCACGACCGGTCTATCGATGTCACCGCATGAAGAGGAATTAACAGACTCACCCCATCGCAACGTCCCCCAAAGGCTAACTCTCTAGCCCTCGCTATCTTGCTTGCTAATTCGGCCTGCTAACTGCTAGCTTGTTTAGCCCAGGTCCGCTAACTACTACCTTGTTTACCCCGGCCTGCTAATCTGTTAGCTTGTTAGCACAGGCCTGCTAACAGTCTGCATCGCCGCGTCCCAAACACTCAGTGGCCCATATGTACTTTCTATCTCTTCCCGATTTAAAAAAAATGTGTTTATACCTTCCGGAAACCTGCCTCACCCAATGTGATACGGAATCGCTATTATTTTTTATTTTTAGAACACACTCAAGAACCTCCAGAAGCTAACCAAGCTATTTAGTCATTGTTATTTTTTTAACCTGGATATCACTCGCCAGTCCAGCTCCCCCTGCCCCATCCACCGCTGCCCCCTGGACACGGATCACTTGGCTACATAGCTGATGCACGCTGGACTGTCCATTAATCACGGTACTCCATTCTGCCTGTTTGTTTTATCTGTCGGCCCCGTTGCCTAGTCAACGCCATTTTACCTGCTGTTGTTGTGCTAGCTGATTAGCTGTTGTCTCACCCACTGTTTTAGCTAGCTTTCCCAATTCAACACCTGTGATTACTGTATGCCTCGCTGTATGTCTCTCTCAAATGTCAATATGCCTTGTATACTGTTGCTCAGGTTAGTTATCATTGTTTTAGTTCACAATGGAGCCCCTAGTCCCACTCCTCATACCCCTGATACCTCCTTTGTCCCACCTCCCACATATGCGGTGACCTCACCCATTACAACCAGCATGTCCAGAGATACAACCTCTCTCATCATCACCCAGTGCCTGGGCTTACCTCCGCCGTACCCGCACCCCACCATACCCCTGTCTGCGCATTATGCCCTGAATATATTCTACCATGCCCAGAAACCTGCTCCTCTTATTGTCTGTCCCCAACGCTCTAGGCGACCAGTTTTGATAGCCTTTAGCCGCACCCTCATACTACTCCTTCTCTGTTCCGCGGGTGATGTGGAGGTAAACCCAGGCCCTGCATGTCCCCAGGCACCCTCATTTGTTGACTTCTGTGATCGAAAAAGCCTTGGTTTCATGCATGTCAACATCAGAAGCATCCCTAAGTTTGTTTTACTCACTGCTTTAGCACACTCTGCTAACTCTGATGTCCTTGCCGTGTCTGAATCCTGGCTCAGGAAGGCCACCAAAAATTCAGAGATTTCCATACCCAACTATAACATCTTCTGTCAAGATAGAACTGCCAAAGGGGAGGAGTTGCAGTCTACTGCAGAGATAGCCTGCAAAGTAATGTCATACTTTCCAGGTCCATACCCAAACTGTTCGAACTACTAATTATGAAAATTACTCTCTCCAGAAATAAGTCTCTCACTGTTGCCGCCTGCTTACCGACCCCCCTCAGCTCCCAGCTGTGCCCTGGACACCATTTGTGAATTGATAGCCCCCCATCTAGCTTCAGAGTTTGTTCTGTTAGGTGACCTAAACTGGGATATGCTTAACACCCCGGCAGTCCTACAATCTAAGCTAGATGCCCTCAATCTCACACAAATCATCAAGGAACCCACCAGGTACAACCCTAACTCTGTAAGCAAGGGCACCCTCATAGACGTCATCCTGACCAACTGGCCCTCCAAATACACCTCCGCTGTCTTCAACCAGGATCTCAGCGATCACTGCCTCATTGCCTGTATCCGCTACGGTGCCGCAGTCAAACGACCACCCCTCATCACTGTCAAACGCTCCCTAAAACACTTCTGTGAGCAGGCCTTTCCAATCGACCTGGCCCGGGTATCCTGGAAGGACATTGACCTCATCCCGTCAGTTGAGGATGCCTGGTCATTCTTTAAGAGTAACTTCCTCACCATTTTAGATGCTCCGTTCAAAAAATGCAGAACTAAGAACAGATACAGCCCTTGGTTCACTCCAGACCTGACTGCCCTCGACCAGCACAAAAACATCCTGTGGCGGACTGCAATAGCATCGAACAGTCCCCGCGATATGCAACTGTTCAGGGAAGTCAGGAACCAATACACGCAGTCAGTCAGGAAAGCTAAGGCCAGCTTCTTCAGGCAGAAGTTTGCATCCTGTAGCTCCAACTCCAAAAAGTTCTGGGACACTGTGAAGTCCATGGAGAACAAGAGCACCTCCTCTCAGCTGCCCACTGTACTGAGGCTAGGGAACACGGTCACCACCGATAAATCCATGATTATCGAAAACTTCAACAAGCATTTCTCAACGGCTGGCCATGCCTTCCGCCTGGCTACTCCTACCTCGGCCAACAGCTCCCCCCCCCCCCAGCAGCTCCTCGCCCAAGCCTCTCCAGGTTCTCCTTTACCCAAATCCAGATAGCTGATGTTCTGGAAGAGCTGCAATACCTGGACCTGTATAAATCAGCTGGGCTTGACAATCTGGACCCTCTATTTCTGAAACTATCCGCCGCCATTGTCGCAACCCCTATTACCAGCCTGTTCAACCTCTCTTTCATATCGTCTGAGATCCCCAAGGATTGGAAAGCTGCCGCAGTCATCCCCCTCTTCAAAGGAGGAGACACCCTGGACCCAAACTGTTACAGACCTATATCCATTCTGCCCTGCCTATCTAAGGTCTTCGAAAGCCAAGTCAACAAACAGGTCACTGACCATCTCGAATCCTACCGTACCTTCTCCGCTATGCAATCTGGTTTCCGAGCCGGTCACGGGTGCACCTCAGCCACACTCAAGGTACTAAACGATATATCATAACCGCCATCGATAAAAGACAGTACTGTGCAGCCGTCTTCATCGACCTTGCCAAGGCTTTCGACTCTGTCAATCACCATATTCTTATCGGCAGACTCAGTAGCCTCGGTTTTTCGGATGACTGCCTTGCCTGGTTCACCAATTACTTTGCAGACAGAGTTCAGTGTGTCAAATCGGAGGGCATGCTGTCCGGTCCTCTGGCAGTCTCTATGGGGGTGCCACAGGGTTCAATTCTCGGGCCGACTCTTTTCTCTGTATATATCAATGATGTTGCTCTTGCTGCGGGCGATTCCCTGATCCACCTCTACGCAGACGACACCATTCTATATACTTTCGGCCCGTCATTGGACACTGTGCTATCTAACCTCCAAATGAGATTTAATGCCATACAACACTCCTTCCGTGGCCTCCAACTGCTCTTAAACGCTAGTAAAACAAAATGCATGCTTTTCAACCGATCGCTGCCTGCACCCGCATGCTCGACTAGCATCACCACACTGGATGGTTCCGACCTTGAATATGTGGACACCTATAAGTACCTAGGTGTCTGGCTAGACTGCAAACTCTCCTTCCAGACTCATATCAAACATCTCCAATCGAAAATCAAATCAAGAGTTGGCTTTCTATTCCGCAACAAAGCCTCCTTCACTCATGCTGCCAAGCTTACCCTAGTAAAACTGACTATCCTACCGATCCTCGACTTCGGCGATGTCATCTACAAAATTGCTTCCAACACTCTACTCAGCAAACTGGATGCAGTTTATCACAGTGCCAACCGTTTTGTCACTAAAGCACCTTATACTACCCACCACTGCGACTTGTATGCTCTAGTCGGCTGGCCTCGCTACATACTCATCGCCAGACCCACTGGCTCCAGGTCATCTACAAGTCCATGCTAGGCAAAGCTCCGCCTTATCTCAGTTCACTGGTCACGATGGCAACACCCACCCGTAGCACGCGCTCCAGCAGGTGTATCTCACTGATCATCCCTAAAGCCAACACCTCATTTGGCCGCCTTTGTTCCAGTACTCTGCTGCCTGTGACTGGAACGAATTGCAAAAATCGCTGACGTTGGAGACTTTTATCTCCCTCACCAACTTCAAACATCAGCTATCTGAGCAGCTAACCGATCGCTGCAGCTGTACACAATCTATTGGTAAATAGCCCACCCATTTTCACCTACCTCATCCCCACAGTTTTTATTTATTATTTATTATTTATTCTGCTCTTTTGCACACCAATATCTCTACCTGTACATGATCATCTGATCATGTATCACTCCAGTGTTAATCTGCAATATTGTAATTATTCGCCTACCTCCTCATGCCTTTTGCACACATTGTATATAGACTCCCCTTTTTTTTCTTCTGTGTTATTTATTGACTTGTTAATTGTTTACTCCATGTGTAACTCTGTGTTGTCTGTTCACACTGCTATGCTTTATCTTGGCCAGGTCGCAGTTGCAAATGAGAACTTGTTCTCAACTAGCCTACCTGGTTAAATAAAGGTGAAATAAAAATAAAAAAATAAAAAAATGGGACTGAGATCTTGGCTCTTTGCTGGCCATGGCAGAACACTGACATTCCTGTCTTGCAGGAAATCACACACAGAACGAGCAGTATGGCAACGGTGGGTCACACACAGAACGAGCAGTATGGCAACGGTGGGTTTGTGCCCATAGGCAACGTTGATGCCTGTGATGTCTGGTGAGGACCTGCCTTACAACAGGCCTACAAGCCCTCAGTCCAGCCTCTCTCAGCCTATTGCGGACAGTCCTTATGCAACTCGGGCAGTTGTTGATGCCATCCTATACCTGTGTGATGTTCGGATGTACCGATCCTGTGCAGTTGTTGTTACACATGATCTGCCACTGCGAGGACGATCAGTTGTCCATCCTGTCTCCCTGTAGCACTGTCTTAGGCGTCTCACAGTACGGACATTGCAATTTATTGCCCTGGCCACATCTGCAGTCCTCATGCCCCCATTCCAGCATGCCTAAGACACGTTCACGCAGATGAGCAGGGACCCTGGGCAACTTTATTTTGGTATTTTTCAGAGACAGTAGAAAGGCCTCTTCAGTGTCCTAAGTTTTCATAACTGCGACCTTAATTCCCTACCGTCTGTAAGCTGTTAGTGTCTTAATGACCGTTCCACAGGTGCATGTTCATTAATTGTTTATGGTTCATTGAAAAAACATGGGAAACAGTGTTTAAACCCTTTACAGTGAAGATCTGTGAAGTTATTTGGATTTTTATGAATTATCTTTGAAAGACAGGGTCCTGAAAAAGGGAAGTTTCTTTAATGATTCCCAAAAAGACAATAAATATATTTTGACTTATTATTTAGTTACTTCTGTCTTTAAATTAGTAATCATATTATGCCATTTAAAATGAAAAACACATTATTTCTTTGCATAATGATGATAATCAAGTGTCTCATTTTGGGTAAGATTCACAGTAATTTCACTAAATCTAGATAAAAAGCAATTATCTTACTTCTGTACTATTATAATGTTACCTGACTCATGCTTAAGAATTATTTTTACATTTTGTCCAAGACAACACCTTTTTTTCCTTTCATTTATTGGCATCACCTTGGACATTATGTTCCACCAATGGACAATACACCGTTTCAGACCTCATAAAAAAATGCTTCTAAACATCCGTTCTAAACATCCTTGAAAGATTCCTCTACTGTTATTTGTCATCACTACCTCCCCGAATCGGGAGTGGATCTTTTGCGTGCCTGCTGCCTTCCTTGGATGTGGTAGCCGTTTCTCAGGCTCCCTCTCCGGGAATCGAACCCCAATTCCCCGTTATCCGTGGTCACCATGCTAGGCACAGAAACCACCATTGAGAGTTGATAGGCCAGACGTTCGAATGAGACGCCAGTGCCACAAAGGGTCACCAACAGCGTCCAGGGCCACCGACAGCACCCCGTATGGACTTTGGGTCTACTAAATGCACATGTCCCCGAAGGTCAGCACTTGTTGGCATATCTTAGCACAATAATTGCCACAGCTATCCAGGTAACATTGGAGCAATAAATGGAACCATAACTGATTTCATGAACCATTCACAGATTCACTGAACCAACCATGTGTAAAAAGACTTAGAGCAGGGGGGGACAGTCTTTAGAAGAGGCATGGCTGATAAGAGAATTATGTCCTCCAGGTACATCCCCCAATTTAATTATATTACTCTGTCTAAAACCAGAATTTGTAAGATCCTGGTCGAATGAAACAGACGGAAACAGACGGAAACAGACGGAGGCCCAGCTAAATGGTCAACGGAACGTTCTACCCTCAAGAATACAAAACAATTCATTTTATACTGACTTTCCACGCCCACACATACACACAAACATACGCACACACATACACACACATTTTATTATCCAATAGGCCACAAAGTGTCCTATCCCATCCCCCCTTTGATACTTGGCTCCGCCCCTGTATCAATATTGCCACAAATCTTGAAACGATCGTCTGTGGTGGAAGAAGGTGAGGACCAAAGCGCAGCATGGTAAGTGTTCATGTTTTTTAATAAAGTAATGAACACTGAACAAAACAATAAATGTGAAGTAATCAAACCGAAACAGTCCCGTGTGGCACAAACACTAACACGGAAAATAAACACACACAACTCAAAAGTGAAACCAGGCTACCTAAGTATGATTCTCAATCAGGGACAATGATTGACAATTGCCTCTGACTGAGAACCATACCAGGCTGAACACAGAAAATCCCAAATGATAGAAATAAGAACATAGACAACCCACCCAAGTCACGCCCTGACCATACTAAAACAAAGACGTAATAAAAAAACTAAGGTCAGAACGTGACAGTACTCCCCCCCCCCTAAAGGTGCGGACTCCAGCCGCAAAACCTAAACCTATAGGGGAGGGTCTGGGTGGGTGTCTGTCCGCAGTGGTGGCTCTGGCGCGGGACCTAGACCCCACTCCACCATAGTCCTACTCCGCATCTCTACACGCCTCTGTGGCCTCTTTAACGCGGCGACCCTCTCCGCCGACCTCGGACTAGGGACCCAAGCCACGGGTCCCGAATGGACGGGAGATTCCGGCAGCACCGGACGGACGGGAGACGCCGGCAGCACCGGAGTGAAGGGCGATTCTGGCAGCTCCTGGCTGACGGACGGCTCTGACAGCTCCTGGCTGACTGACGGCTCTGGCAGCTCCTGGCTGACTGACGGCTCTGGCAGCTCCTGGCTGACTGACGGCTCTGGCAGCTCCTGGCTGACTGAGTCTAGGACCAAAAGGCTCCTTAACAGCTTCTACCCCCAAACCATAAGACTGCTGAACAATTAATCAAATGACCTCCAGGCCTATTTACATTGACCCCCCCCCCCTTTCGTACACTGCTGCTACTCGCTGTTTATTATCTATGCATAGTCCCTTTACAAATTACATTGACTAACCTGTACCTCTGTACATTGACTCGGTACCGGTACACCCTGTATATAGCTTCGTCATTTTGATGTCGTTTTTGATTATACTTATAATTATTTTTACTTTTGTTTATTTAGTAAATGTTTTCTTAACTCCATTTCTTGAACTGCATTGTTGATTGAGGGCTTGTCAATAAGCATTTCACTGTAAGGTCTACATCTGTTTTAATCTGCGCATGTGACAAATAACTGTTATGCTGGTGAATGAGGACCCAAAAGTGACTTAGCGAAAACAGAGTCTTTATTCCAGTAAATGGCAAAAGTAATAATCCTGGAACACTAAAGAAGAAAACAAAACAGGAAAAAACTTAAATCCACTCGTAGTAACGAGGACAGACTGGAGACTCGACCATTGACTGCAGGTTGCTTCGGGAAGGCACCGACCGTAGCAGACTAAGACACCTGCTCACACGCAGCATCTGAAGGAGACAAGACATGACAGGGCGAGACAAGGACACAGCACAGCGAACATCATACAAGGATCCGACAAGGACAGAAGTGGAAAACAAGGGGAGAAATAGGGACTCTAATCAGAGGGCAAAATAGGGGACAGGTGTGAAAAGACTAAATGAGTGAGTTAGGAGAATGAGGAACAGCTGGGAGCAGGAACGGAATGATAGAGAGAAGAGAGAGAGGGATAGAAAAAGGGAACGAACCTAATAAGACCAGCAGGGGGAAACGAACAGAAGGGAAAGCACAAGGACAAGACAATATATGACAAAACATGACAATAACATTTGATTTGATTTGATGACCATCGGGTACTTGGTCACCTCCGTGACCACGGCACTGCTCCCCCGATTGCTCAGTTTAGCCCGGCACCAAGCTCTAGGAAGAGTCTTGGTGGTTCCAAACTTATTGCATTTAAGAATGATGGAGGCCACTGTGGTCTTGGGGAACTTCAATGCTGCAGACATTTTTTGGTACCCTTTCCCATAGGATGGGGTACCAAAATGTCTCTGTGCTCTACAGACAATTCCTTCGACCTCATGGCTTGGTTTTTGGTCCCACCTGTCAACAGTGGGACCATATATAGACAGGTGTGTGCCTTTCCAAGTCATGTTGAATCAATTGTATTTACCACCGGTGGACCCCAATCAAGTTGAAGAAACATCTCAAGGATTAACAATGGAAACAGGATGCACCTGACCTCAATTTCGTGTCTCATATCAAAGGGTCTGAATACTTACGTAAATAAGATATTTCTGTTTTAAATTTTTTGTCAAAAAAATGTTTTCGCTTTGTCATGATGGGGTGTTGTGTGTAGATTGCTGAGGATTTTAGAATAAGGCTGTAATGTAACAAAATGTGAAAAAAAGTCAAGGCGTCTGAATATTTTCCGAAGGCACTGCTTACATTCCAAAGGCATCACACCAAGGACTAAGAAATGGATCCCTTTGATGGCAATGGCAGGGAAGTGCAATGTTTTGATAAATACTTTTGATATAGCCTCCAATCTATTCAGTCCATGTGCTCCAGCCATGTCTTCTGTACTTCCTCACTACAAGAGAACCCTCCCTCAGCGCAATGGTGCCCAAACGCTGGCTCATTATTTAATCAAGTAATTGTGTCACACCAAGTGGACATTGCTTGTGGGGACAACATTTAATCAATCAAAACTATTTAGAAATATCATTAATAGACTTGGGGACTATCATTTCCTGAAATAATCTTCTGTGTTACTAAAAGAGTAGGTGAAAGGACTTTTATTCATTTTTTCATTCATTTACTTACGTTCAACGTTCCACAACCTTACCTGGGACAGTCACACCATTGGGCAATTTGGTTAAAATGATAAGAAAACAAATAATACACTGCATGAATTTACTCATGATCCAAATAAAAAAGCTTTGAATATTAGATCACTGTTGTAGCCAATTTAAATTCATTTATATTTGTGTTTGCCATCATGGACAAAAGACAGAGGCTGTTATTTATTAATGAAAACATTGTTTTAAGCCTTTATTTAACTAGGCAAGTCAGTTAAGAACAAATTCTTACCTTCAATGACTGCCTAGGAACAGTGGGTTAACTGCCTTGTTCAGGGGCAGAACGGCAGATTTTTACCTTGTCAGCTCAGGGATCCGATCTTGCAACCTTTCGGTTAACCTTTTGCTCTAGCCACTAGACTACCTGCCGCCCCGTTATACCCATATGCAGAAAATAACTTCACACCTACTGTAAAATATGGTGGTGGATCCTTGATGTTATGGGGCTGTTTTGCTTCCACTGGTCCGGGAGCCCTTGTTAAAGTAGAAGTTTTATTTTTTTACAACCAATTCACAATTTGTTTATGTCAATGCCATGTTATAGAAGAGTCCAGACACCTTTTTTTGGGATATCACGTTTTTGAGAAACTTACCCCAAACAGTAAATCCCCTCCTCATCCTCATTGTGTAGTATGAGGGCCCAGAAAAAAACATGAACAGAAGTTCCAAAAACACTCAAATACAGCCTTTTAGATACGGCAACTCTCTGTATATTGATGCAGGACTTCATCCGGAACGTTATATTCCATTGTTCATGATTTTTCTGGGGCCCCCCATACTACACAAGGAGGATGAGGAAATTATTTTCCGTTTAGGTAAAATTTATTTTAAAAATTTTTATTTTATTTTTTATTTCACCTTTATTTAACCAGGTAGGCTAGTTGAGAACAAGTTCTCATTTGCAACTGCGACCTGGCCAAGATAAAGCATAGCAGTGTGAACAGACAACACAGAGTTACACATGGAATAAACAATTAACAAGTCAATAACACAGTAGAAAAAAATGGGCAGTCTATATACAATGTGTGCAAAAGGCATGAGGAGGTAGGCGAATAATACAGTTTTGCAGATTAACACTGGAGTGATAAATGATCAGATGGTCATGTACAGGTAGAGATATTGGTGTGCAAAAGAGCAGAAAAATAAATAAATAAAAACAGTATAAAAAACAGTATGGGAATGAGGTAGGTGAAAATGGGTGGGCTATTTTCCTATAGACTATGTACAGCTGCAGCGATCGGTTAGCTGCTCGGATAGCTGATGTTTGAAGTTGGTGAGGGAGATAAAAGTCTCCAACTTCAGCGATTTTTGCAATTCGTTCCAGTCACAGGCAGCAGAGTACTGGAACGAAAGGCGGCCAAATGATGTGTTGGCTTTAGGGATGATCAGTGAGATACACCTGCTGGAGTGCGTGCTACGGATGGGTGTTGCCATCGTGACCAGTGAACTGAGATAAGGCGGAGCTTTACCTAGCATGGACTTGTAGATGACCTGGAGCCAGTGGGTCTGGCGACGAATATGTAGTGAGGGCCAGCCGACTAGAGCATACAAGTCGCAGTGGTGGGTGGTATAAGGTGCTTTAGTGACAAAACGGATGGCACTGTGATAGACTGCATCCAGTTTGCTGAGTAGAGTGTTGGAAGCCATTTTGTAGATGACATCGCCGAAGTCGAGGATCGGTAGGATAGTCAGTTTTACTAGGGTAAGCTTGGCAGCGTGAGTGAAGGAGGCTTTGTTGCGGAATAGAAAGCCGACTCTTGATTTGATTTTCGATTGGAGATGTTTGATGTGGGTCTGGAAGGAGAGTTTGCAGTCTAGCCAGACACCTAGGTACTTATAGATGTCCACATATTCAAGGTCGGAACCATCGAGGGTGGTGATGCTAGTCGGGCATGCGGGTGCAGGCAGCGATCGGTTGAAAAGCATGCATTTGGTTTTACTCGCGTTTAAGAGCAGTTGGAGGCCACGGAAGGAGTGCTGTATGGCATTGAAGCTCGTTTGGAGGTTAGATAGCACAGTGTCCAATGACGGGCCGAAAGTATATAGAATGGTGTCGTCTGCGTAGAGGTGGATCAGGGAATCGCCCGCAGCAAGAGCAACATCATTGATATACACAGAGAAAAGAGTCGGCCCGAGAATTGAACCCTGTGGCACCCCCATAGAGACTGCCAGAGGACCGGACAGCATGCCCTCCGATTTGACACACTGAACTCTGTCTGCAAAGTAATTGGTGAACCAGGCAAGGCAGTCATCCGAAAAACCGAGGCTGTTGAGTCTGCCGATAAGAATATGGTGATTGACAGAGTCGAAAGCCTTGGCGAGGTCGATGAAGACGGCTGCACAGTACTGTCTTTTATCGATGGCGGTTATGATATCGTTTAGTACCTTGAGTGTGGCTGAGGTGCACCCGTGACCGGCTCGGAAACCAGATTGCACAGCGGAGAAGGTACGGTGGGATTCGAGATGGTCAGTGACCTGTTTGTTGACTTGGCTTTCGAAGACCTTAGATAGGAAGGGCAGGATGGATATAGGTCTGTAACAGTTTGGGTCCAGGGTGTCTCCCCTTTGAAGAGGGGGATGACTGCGGCAGCTTTCCAATCCTTGGGGATCTCAGACGATATGAAAGAGAGGTTGAACAGGCTGGTAATAGGGGTTGCGACAATGGCGGCAGATAGTTTCAGAAATAGCGGGTCCAGATTGTCAAGCCCAGCTGATTTGTACGGGTCCAGGTTTTGCAGCTCTTTCAGAACATCTGCTATCTGGATTTGGGTAAAGGAGAACCTGGAGAGGCTTGGGTGAGGAGCTATGGGGGGCGGAGCTGTTGGCCGAGGTTGGAGTAGCCAGGCGGAAGGCATGGCCAGCCGTTGAGAAGTGCTTATTGAAGTTTTCGATAATCATGGATTTATCGGTGGAGACCGTGTTTCCTAGCCTCAGTGCAGTGGGCAGCTGGGAGGAGGTGCTCTTGTTCTCCATGGACTTCACAGTGTCCCAGAACTTTTTGGAGTTGGAGCTACAGGATGCAAACTTCTGCCTGAAGAAGCTGGCCTTAGCTTTCCTGACTGACTGCGTGTATTGGTTCCTGACTTCCCTGAACAGTTGCATATCACGGGGCTATTCGATGCTATTGCAGTCCGCCACAGGATGTTTTTGTGCTGGTCGAGGGCAGTCAGGTCTGGAGTGAACCAAGGGCTGTATCTGTTCTTGGATCTGCATTTTTGAACGGAGCATGCTTATCTAGAATGGTGAGGAAGTTACTTTTAAAGAATGACCATGCATCCTCAACTGACGGGATGAGGTCAATGTCCTTCCAGGATACCCGGGCCAGGTCGATTAGAAAGGCCTGCTCACAGAAGTGTTTTAGGGAGCGTTTGACAGTGATGAGGGGTGGTCGTTTGACTGCGGCTCCGTGGCGGATACAGGCGATGAGGCAGTGATCGCTGAGATCCTGGTTGAAGACAGCAGAGGTATATTTGGAGGGCCAGTTGGTCAGGATGACGTCTATGAGGGTGCCCTTGTTTACAGAGTTAGGGTTGTACCTGGTGGGTTCCTTGATGATTTGAATGAGATTGAGGGCATCTAGCTTAGATTGTAGGACTGCCGGGGTGTTAAGCATATCCCAGTTTAGGTCACCTAACAGAACGAACTCTGAAGCTAGATGGGGAGCAATCAATTCACAAATGGTGTCCAGGGCACAGCTGGGAGCTGAGGGGGGTCGGTAGCAGGCGGCAACAGTGAGAGACTTGTTTCTGGAGAGAGTAATTTTCAAAATTAGTAGTTCAAACTGTTTTGGTATGGACCTGGAAAGTATGACATTACTTTGCAGGCTATCTCTGCAGTAGACTGCGACTCCGCCCCCTTTGGCAGTTCTATCTTGACGGAAGATGTTATAGTTGGGTATGGAAATCTCTGAATTTTTGGTGGCCTTCCTGAGCCAGGATTCAGACACGGCAAGGACATCAGGGTTAGCAGAGTGTGCTAAAGCAGTGAGTAAAACAAACTTAGGGAGGAGGCTTCTGATGTTGACATGCATAAAACCAAGACTTTTTCGATCACAGAAGTCAACAAATGAGGGTGCCTAGGGACATGCAGGGCCTGGGTTTACCTCCACATCACCCGCGGAACAGAGAAGGAGTAGTATGAGGGTACGGCTAAAGGCTATCAAAACTGGTCGCCTAGAGCGTTGGGGGCAGAGGATAAGAGGAGCAGGTTTCTGGGCATGGTAGAATATATTCAGGGCATAATGCGCAGACAGGGGTATGGTGGGGTGCGGGTACAGCGGAGGTAAGCCCAGGCACTGGGTGATGATGAGAGAGGTTGTATCTCTGGACATGCTGGTTGTAATGGGTGATGTCACCGCATGTGTGGGGGGTGGGACAAGGGAGGTAACAGGGGTATGCAGAGTGGATCTAGGGGCTCCATTGTGAACTAAAACAATGATAACTAACCTGAACAACAGTATACAAGGCATATTGACATTTGAGAGAGACATACAGCGAGGCATACAGTAGTCACAGGTGTTGAATTGAGAAAGCTAGCTAAAAACAGTGGGCGAGGCTAATCAGCTAGCACAACAAACAGCAGGTAAAATGGAGTTGACTAGGCAACTGGGCCGACAGATAAAACAAACAAGCAGAGTTGAGTACCGTGATTAATGGGCAGTCCAGTGTGCGTCAGCTATGTAGCCAAGAGATCAGTGTCCAGGGGGCAGCGGTGGATGGGGCAGGGGGCTGGGCTGGCGAGTGTTATCCAGGTTTATTTTTTATTTTTTTAAACTAACAATGACTAAATAGCTTGTAGCTAGTTAGCTGGTTAGCGTCTGGAGGTTCTTGAGTGTGTCATAAAAATAAAATTAAAATTAAAAGTAACAGCGATTCCGTACCACAGTGGGTGAGGCAAGTTTCCGGAAGGTATAAACAAAATAAAAATCAAAAAGAGATAGAAAGTAAATGGGTTCAGAGTGTTTGGGATGCAGTGATTCAGATGGTTAGCAGGCCTGTGCTAACAAGCTAACAGTTCGTAGGCCCGGGCTAGACAAGCTAGCCGTTAGCAGGCCGAATTAGCAAGCAGGGAGATAGCGAGGGCTAGAGAGTTAACCTTTGGGGGGACGTCGCGATGGGGTGAGTCTGTTTATTCCTCTTCATGCGGTGACATCGACAGACCGGTCGTGGGCCCGGGTAATTGTAGCCCAGGAGTATGCTACAGGTGCTCTAGTGCGCTAGGTGAGCTGGAGACACAGCGTTTCAGAAAGCTCGCGGGCCTTGGCCAGCAGATGGATCTTTGACGATGTCGCAACGAAAAAGCCTGTTGAAACCACCTCGGACGATTATGTCGGCGGACCAGTCGTGATGGATCGGCGGGGCTCCGTGTCGGCAGTAAAGGGTCCAGGCCAATTGGCAAAAGAGGTATTGTTGGGCCTCTTCGGCTAGTCGGGAGATGGGCTTAGCTCAAGGCTAGCTCAAGGCTAATTGGTGCTTGTTTTGGGACAGAGACGTTAGCCAGGAGTAGCCACTCGGATTGCAGCTAGCTAGTTGCGATGATCCGGTGTAAAGGTTCAGAGCTTGCGGTAGGAATCCGGAGAAAAAGCAGTCTGATGTGCTCTGGGTTGATGTCGCGCTGGTGTCCTAGTTAGCTTTGAAGACCGCTAGCAATGGCTAACTGAGTACTAGCTAGTAGCTAGTTAGCTGGCTAGCTTCTGATGGGGGTTCTGGTTCTAAAATAAAGTATAGAAAAAGCAGATCCGTACCACATTGGGTGATGCGGGTTGCAGGAGACTATATTCAGCTCTAGTTGGAAAGTGAGATTAAAATATGTACGAAATATATACAGAAAAAAAACGAATAAAACTATATTTACACTAGACAGGACGGGACAAGACTAAACACATGTCCGACTGCTACGCCATCTTGGAACAAAAATAATGAAATCACAAAAAGAGGATCATCCAGCAAGACAATAACCCCAACCACACAACAAAATCCCCAAAGAAATGGTTCATGGACCACAAAATCAACATTTGCAATGGTCATCTCAGTCGCCGGACTTAAACCCCATTGAAAACCTGTGGTTTGAATTGAAGAGGGCAGTCCATTTGCACAGACCGAAGGATATCAAGGATTTTGAAAGATTTTGTATGGGGGAAGGGTCTATCCCTCCCAATGTGTTCTCCAATCTCGTAAAACATTTTTAAAAAGGCTCTCAAGGAGAGGGTACCGGATTATTGAAAACAGAGGTGCCAATCATTTTTTAATGTATTTTTTAGATTTTTGTTTATTATTGTTAAACAAAATCTTGTTCTCTGAGAAATTGTATTAGTTGAAAATAATATAATTTCCCTTTTTTTAGCATGCAATATATCTCAGTATTTCTATTATTTATTTCATACAGTCTTTTTTGCTCATCTTTACCAAGGGTGCCAATGATTTTGGACCTGACTGTAGATACAGACAGAGAAAACAAACACACACACACATATAGAGAAAACTTTAAAACACACACACGCACACAGATATACACAAAAAGATAATAAGGACACACACAAACACAGAAACAGAGGAAGAGAGAGAATAGGGAGTCCCTTGTGACAATGCGACAATCTAACATGAATTAGTTGGAACACAAACACAGAGGAAAATAGAGAGGATGATGTGGTGTCACACTGTCAGGCTAAAGTAATGTGTTTTAAACTGAGTGACTGACTGAGGTTCTGTTTTTGATACTGGTTTTGTGCCAAATGGCACCCTATACCTTATTTAGTGTGCTACTTTTGACCAGTACCTACAAGGCTTATTCATTATGATCGATAAGGCAAAACTGGTTTGAGATCAGTAATCATACTAAATGACATAGTTATAGTTCTGTAGGGAGCAAAAAAATCAAATTTTCTAGTCACAACATTGAAGCATTGTTGCCCACCAGGAGAGTTAGAGCAAATTACATGAGTACACTCTTAAAAATAAAGGTGCAAGTTGGAACCAAATAAGGTTCTTGAGAGCGATGCCATAGGGGAACCATTTTAAGGTCTCTGAAGAACTATATGGGATGATTCGTTGAAGAGCCATACAAAAATCAAAAAACAGAAATGTTTGGCCCTCTAGGACCAAAATTTAATAGCCCTGCTGAAGGGTTTTAAGATTTATTTGTATATTTCCCAGGGTGCCTTTCCAGTGAATTGTAGAGTTACTAGTACCACCCATAACTGTGTTTGCTAGTGACTGGATGTTGCATTCATACATTTTCACTTCTATGGCCTTCACCACGTGAGAGCCTAAGTGAATATGTTGTCATTAAAATAAAATTATTAAAGACAATACAATAATACATACTTCATAAGGCCTTTTGAGGACCTAGTTTAACCCTAAAAGTGTTCGTAGTTTACAGGTCTCATTAGGCATCCAAGTCATATTATGCTGGATTGCAAAGTGATGTGTAATTCCTATTGGAAGGAGGCGCCAACCTTTAGAATGTTTTACTCCTAATGACTGCCAGAGTTGGGGAAACTAAAATGAGCCCGCCTTCATAATCTAAACTGGGAAAACCATTTCAGTAACGGATGCAATAAGTCCAAGTAACAGATTGGAAAACTTCAGAAAAAAATGTGTTATTTATATTTGAGTAGCATAATCAATCAATGTACATGCAAAAACATAGACGTTGAAACAAACCATGGTAAAAGAATCAACCTGCAATAGAGCATGCTGAGAAATATAATAATGATGGCCGTATTTTTGATTCAATTCTGGTTATTAACACCAACACTGGAGTTATTTTACACCACTGAGTGTTAATTTAACTCTTCACAGTTTTCATTTAACTATTGAATCAACACTAGAAATGTTTGACTGAAAAAATCAACACTCGTTATCACTGGCCAATTGTGTTGTGTGCTATGAAAGGTTTGCTGTGTGTTATAAAAAGGGATACATCTGCAGGCTTCCATACATTTCAAGAACCTTTTAGAATTCTGAAGATGCCACGTCAAGAACCCCACACTTAACTCACAGTTTTTTTTCAGTGCACCTGATAATGTTCTCTTTCTCTCTACTGAACACTTCAGTTTACCAGAGGTGCAGTTTGGAGTGCTGGCTCTGGATCACTCGCTCTTTCTCTTTTTGCGTCTCTCGCGCTCTCTTTTTCTGCCAGTGGTGGGTGGTCGTGAAGGGTTATCCATCAGACATGGATGCAAACACTATTAGTTTCCTTTCAAATACTTCATCTGTGCTCCATTGAGCTTGTATGGCCGCAATAAGAACAGTGAAATTGTCCCAGAAGTGCCGACCTCAAACCCTGTCGCACATCTGGTACTCCAGACATCAACCTCTAGCGAAACTACCTTTTCAAAGTAATTGTAAAAGATTTCCAATACTGTTTGAACCCAAGTGGTATGGTGTATCAGTGTGTGCGGCAGGCAGGGTCAGTGCGGGGGAGAGAGAGTAGATGAGACTCGTCAACAGTAGGCAGATAGAAGAACAGTAGCTTCAGGGGCTTCAAGTGGCTGTTTACATCAGCGATTGAAGTGGGCTATGGTCCATGGCTCTGTGACCGAACACATTAGTTCACACATCAAGAGGACACTAGAGGCATGTGTGGGGGGAGATAGCTTGAGAAGCTAAATGGACTCTGAATAAACAACACACACACACAAACATACACACACACAGAGTAATAGACACGCACACATGCACACACAAAAGTGAGAGATAGAGATTGAGAAAAAAAACGCAGTTGAAGAAGAGAGATACTTTGAATAAGATGCAAATGAGCCGACACAAACGGATGAGTATTATATGGAGAAATCCGGAGGGAGGACCAGGTGGAGAGGAGGAATATTGAGGAGACGTAGGTGGGGAAGGAGTGGGCATGGAGTGAGAGAAGGAGAGAGGGAAGATAGAACCAAATAATATTTACAAACTCAAAGGAGACAGCCAGCCTTGACACACGCACACACACACACAAACACGCACAGTATTGGCGATTGGACATTTTTCAAACTGTCATTCTGTTGGCTGCCAATGCTCTATTCTAGGTCTTTTGGATTTCAGTGCATGGCACATTTCAGACAATGGATCATAACATCTCTATTGACCGGCTGGAGAGGTGGGTGGGAATCTCTGCCGTTGCCCTCGACTGATTCAGGTCATTTCTATGTGGCGGACCTTTCTCAGTGAGCATGGGTGGCTCTGTATCGTCTCCAGCACCTATTCACTATGGTGTCTCTCGGGGTTCAATTCTGGACCCCTATCCTTTTTTCCCCTGTACATGCTTCCCCTTGGTGACATCATCCACAATCATAACAATCAGTGTCACTGCTGTGCGGACTAAAAACATTATTATTTACCAATCAGACCCTGTGAACAAGCTAGCATAGCTACCCTTCACAAGTATTTTTCGGACATCAAATGTTGGATGTCTGACCATTTTCTCCTGCTCAATGATAAGAAAGCAGAGGTTGCTTTAACCTTGGTCATTTGTCCACCAATGTAAAGCCTACGGCTAGAAATCTTGGTTTCTTCTTTGACCCTGACCTAAACCTCAGGCTAAATGTAAAGAAGGCTGTAGAGTCTTGCTTCTATCATCTATGAAATATAACTAAAGGCCAATCTTATTTCAGTTGCTGATCTGGAGAGTTAAACATGCTTTTACTTCGTCGTGCCTCGATTACTGTAACTTTTTGTATACATGTCTCAATCAGAAAATCACTCCATCTTCTACAGTTAGTTACGAATGCTTCAGCTCGGCTGTTAACAGGGACGAGAAAATGTAACCATATCACACCTGTTTTAGCTTCTCCACATTGGCTACCAGTCACTTTTACAATGTCTTTTAAAATGGTATTAATCACGTTTAAGGCCTAGGCCTGGTTTAGCCGCATCCTGTGTCTCTCATCTTTTATCTCACCACAAGCCAGGAACTATGAGATCCTCCGGGAAGGTCACCGTTGACCATTCCAAGGTCTAGGTTGAAAATGAAAAGAGACCGAGCATTTGCCATTAGGGGCCCTAGACTTTGGAATTGGTTTGCCAGAGGAGATCAGGGTTGCAGATTCAGTGGCTCTTTTTAAATCCCCGCTGAAGACACTCAATCTCGAGATTGCTTTAAATGTAGGATTTGAATTATTTGAATTAGCTCGCTTTTTTTCCTTCTCAATCCTCCTGTCTCTGTTTCTTTGTTAGTACTTTTATTTTATTATTTTATGATGTGAATCACTTTGTTACTTGTATTGAAAAGCACTATACAAATACAGTTATTAATATTATTAGGGATTCCACAGGGAAGCCTCATATCCACCGCCCGTTTGACCTAGAGACTAAACTATATATGTAGGTGTCTTTCCTCATTTCCAACCAATTTTGCCTCAAGGACCCATACGCTCCATCAGGAGAGATGTTCCTCCACCTTAGAAATGTTTGAAAAATATCACCACATTCAGTATGTAGATCCCATGGATGCTAAAATTTGAAAATGTCAGTTTGTCATTAACGTGTAAGCCAAGGAACTTGAAGAGTGTGGCAGGTAAGGTGGAGGTGATATGATCCTTGACTAGTCTCTCAAAGCACTTCATGATGACAGATTTCAGTGCTACAGGGCGATAGTAATTTAGTTAAATTACCTTTGCTTTCTTAGGTACAGGGACAATGGTGGCCATCTTGAAGCGGGACTGTATTATCGGCACTGTATTATCCTTAAAGCGAGCAAAGAAGGTGTTCAGCCTGTCCGGAGGCCAGACATCGGTGTCTTTGACGTGGCTGGTATTCCCTTTATAATCCTTGATTGTCTGTAGACCCTGCCACAAACGTCTCATGTCTGAGCCGTTGAACTGGGACTCAACTTTGTCCCTATACCGATGTTTAGCCTGCTTAATTGCTTTGCGGGGTGAATAACTACACTGTTTTTATTCTTCCATATTCCCAGTCTTCTTGCCCTGGTTAAATGCGATGGTTTTCTCTTTCAGTTTTGTGCGAATGCACAAAAAGGTTTTAATAGTCACATTGGGTACAACATTTCTTATGCACTTCCTGATAAACTCATTCACCGTGTCGGTAGATGTGTCAATATTATTTTCTGAAGCTACTCTGAACACATCTCAGTCCGCGTGATCAAAACAATCTTGAAGAGTGGATTCGGATTGGTCAGACAAACGTTGAATAGTCCTCACCACAGGTGCTTCCTGTTTGAGTTTCTGCCTATTAGGAAGGGAGGAGCAAGATGGAATAATGGTCGAGGGTTTTAGCAGCACGAGTACAGCAATCAATATGTTGATAGAATTTAGGAGCATTTGTTTGTTCAAATCCCCAGCTACAATAAATGCAGCCTCGGGATATGTGTTTTCCAGTTTGCATAAAGTCCAGTGAAGTTCTTTGAGGTCCGTCGTGGTATCCGCTTGGGGGGGGGGCAATATAGACCGCTGTGGCTATAATTTACGAAAATTCTCTCGGGAGATAGTACGGTCAGCATTTAATTGTCAGATATTTTAGGTCGGGTGAACAGAAGGACTTGAGTTCCTGTATGTTATCACAGTTACACCATAAGCCGTTAATCATAAAACATACACCTCCACCCTTCTGCATTCCAGAGTGATGTTTGCTCCTGTCGGCGCAAAAACTGAGAACCCAGCTGGCTTTACAGAGTCAGACAGTATATCTCGAGAGGGCCATGTTTCCGTGAAGCAGAGTATGTTACAATCCCTGGTGTCCCTCTGAAAAGCAACACTCGCCTTCAGCTCATCAATTTTATTATCCAGAGATTGGACATTAGCAAGTAAAATACTCGGGAGCGGTGGGTGGTGTGCACACTTCCTGAGTCGGAACAGAAGACTGCCTCAGTTACCTCTCCTTCGCCGGTGTTGTTTTGGTTCAGCCTCTGGAATAAGTTTGATTGTCTCTGGAGATCCACTCCAGGGAAGTCGTAAACCTGGTCGTAATGAAGTTCTGGTGAGTTACCGCCGCTCTAATATCCAACAGTTCTTCCCGGCTGTATGTAATGACACAAAACAATTCCTGAGCTAATAACGTTAAAAAAACAAATAGTACATAAACAACAAAATACTGCAGAGTTGCTTAAAAAGCTAGTTGCAATGCTGCCATCTCCGTCGGTGCCATAATGTCTTTAAAGACATTACCATGATGAACCATGTGAAGTTTGCCATTTATATCTTAAAAAACAAGGAAACTATTAACAACTAACTTTTTTGACTATGTAACGTTAATGCTTAAAATAAGCATAACAAATATTTTCTAATCGACCGAAAGTCAGATTCACTCCAAGTTTGGTCTTTGGAATCATCACAATAGTCCCTAAAGAGTTTGAGAAAATAACGTTAATGCATTCAACGACACAATGGCAAAGCTAGCGTGGCGAGGCGGAATACATTTTGAGCATGTTAGCGTATGTGCTTATATACCAGTAGATGCATATAAGTACATATGCTAACATGCTCTCAATGTTCAATATTCCGCGGCGGGACATTGTATTCCACCTCGCCACGCTAGCTTTACCATTGTCTCAGCACTAGCAAGCAAATTAGGTAGTGATAGGTATCAACAGCCAATCCACCTTCGATTGTTCAGGCACACTGCGATGTAGCAGAGTATTTGCATAAAGATCAGCTTTCCCCAACTTTGGTCCCACACTGTTCACGTCCCTTGCCCATGCTCGCTCAGCCCAACGGTCCCACTGACCACTTTGCTTCCTTTCATTGGAAATTAGTGGGACTCCGTGGCTTCATCACCCCCAATTGAACCAGTTAAGACATACCGTTAGCTCGACTGCGTCTCGACTCGGGAGCTCATCGGGGCTTTAGGAGCCAGCAGGCTCTAATTTGGAGTGTTCCATCTGAGATTTCAATTAACATGGTAATGCTTTCACTGATTACACATAAAAGAAGTTCCTACATGATAGTGCTTGCTTTGTTATCCAACTGATCTTATGTCCTTTCTGTCATCCTGTGAACCCCGTTCATTGTTGCTCGCAGCTATATTTATTATTATTATTTCTCAGAGCTCTGTGTTTTTGCCCTCCCTTGGCAGCATCACACACATGCGCACACACATCGCCCCCTCCCCTTGCACAGAGATACCCCAGGCACGCATGGAAGGCAGGCAGATTATTTCTTTAGAGCCTATCATTTAATTTAGCTTTTTGCCCGTAACTAAGTTAAATCGATGACGGCAGCAGTTCTAGGCCTCATGATGCCGGGGCGTCATGATTTAAGGTTGACACTGTTTCCCAAATGGCGCCCTATTCCCTACTACAAAGGGAATATCGTGCCAATTGGGGTGTAGATTTAGACACAGCAGCATTGCATGAATGTGTAATCCTGCAGCAACAGGATTATAATTAATGGCAATTTTTGTAGAGGTTGATACATTTTTCATATGTGGGAAAAATGAAGTCTGAAATTTCAAAGCGGAAATAAAAAAACTTCCCGAAGCCTTTTTTATTTAAACCTCAAAATGTAAGGAATGACGCTGGAGATGAGAAGCTGGTGTGGGGAGTCAAACATTTAATCGGGAACAGACCTAGAACAAGACAGCAACAGCATCAGCACACGGGTAACACGGACATATGACAAACAATGCAGCAGCGGGGAACTGACAAGTATAAGGGCAGGTGTGCGTAAAATGATGGCGGCAGGGGTGAGTAATGCAGGGCAGCCGGGGAAAGAGCGGGAGCACGGGTGACACAAATACACAACACTTTTAAAATGTCCTGCATTTTATGTCCTGCGGGTGGTCAACTGAAGATCCTATATCTGTATATCTTCACAGCTCTCTCTGGTACAGACATTACTCTCTAGCAGTTCAGCTCCATATAGCCTGGTCCCAGATCTGTTTGTGCTGTTTTTCCAACTCTTAGTGATATGGGACTAGGGTCCATATTCAGGTCTAGGATATGTTTTGCTATTTAGATCATGATGAATAAGATTACATGGACAGGGGGGGGGGGGTCTGATCCTAGATGATCACTCCTACTCTAAGACACTTTGTGAATATGGGTTCAGAGAGCTGAACTGCTAAAGAGCAATGGCTGTACGGGAGAGAGCTGTGAAGATATATGGTCTTCATCCCAAATGGCACCCTATTCCCTACATAGTGCACTACTTTTGACTAGGGCCTATAGAGTAGCACTTTACATTGAAAATTATACAGGGAATATGGTGCCATTTGGGATGCAGACACGGTCTGTTCTTTGAAGGTATTATTATGGTCTGTACTCTGTAGGCTACTGTCTGGGGAAGTTTCTTCATATACATTTCATGAACCTTCATCTCAGCTGTTGGTGGGAAGAAAGTCCACTTTATTAGCAGGTTTGCGTTGGCAGAGGTTGCAAACTCTGCAAGTTTATAGCGATTTTAAAAATCACCGCTTGGCAAGAACCTAGTTGAGATAAGTAGTCTTTGTACCAATTGGACAGTGTGTGTGTGTGCGTGTGTGCGTGTGAGAGAGTGCTTGCGTGTATCTGTGCCAGAGAAAGCTCTCTCTACCCAAACACTTGATGTCACTCACTATCCAAGCGGGAGCATCTTGTGTTACCAGCTACTCACAAAGCAAATAACGGCCTCACTGTTGTCGGCCCTGTCGATACCTCAACTGGCCCTCAGAGAGACAGAATGGCCCATCGTACAGGATCCCTGCAGCTCTTTTCAAAGCCATTCTTCCCCCCCTTCTCCCTCTCTCATGCTCTCCCTCTCTCTCTCTCTGGCTGTATAGGGTCCCTGTGAAAGCATGTAACTCTAGACTCTGATAAAAGCACTGTGTTATTGGGTTATCGAATGGGGAGGACGGAGAAGTAGGGGAGTCGTTTCAGCTGTCCACCGTGGACGAACTGGGTGCTGCTGGGATTTTGAAAATGAAGGGGATTGGTAGGGTTTGGGGGGTCATGGGTTGTTTTTGTGTCGATGTGTAATTTGACTCCCTATTCACATTAAAGAACTCTCCCTCTGTCTGAGCCTCTCTCCATTCCCCCTCCCTCTGGAAGACAGCTTTCAGAATTGGATTACAGAGACTGAAGGGGATTTGTTCCCCCTTCGATGCGTTTTTGTTCAGACCCCCCCTGTGTGTGTTTGTGTGTCTGCCTCTCTTCCAGGCAGCCATGCCCTCATTAACAGGGTAAATATATGCATGTTGTCTCCATTGTCTGGGACTGAACATCCCTCTTAGAAGATTAATGACATTGCTTGTTGTGTTGAGTTGTGATCACAGTCAATGAACCCTTGGTCTGCCCTGTTGACTGAATCTGAAAGTGGCCCTATTCTCTACAGGCCCTTCTAGACCATAATGCATATTATTATATAGACCTAATCCTTGAACAGCAGTCAATAAGGAGGCCTTGTCTAGTTAAATAAAATAAATAAAAGAACAAGTCAGTTAAGAACAAATTCTTATTTACAATGACGGCCTATCCCAGTCAAACCCTAACCCAGACCATCCTGGGACCGAACCTGAAAGTGGCAAGATTCTGTACTGCAGGGCCTGTATTCATAAAGCTTCTCAGGATAGTTGTCCTGATCTAGGATCAGTTTTGCTTTTTAAATCATAATGAATATTATTATATGGACCTGATCCTAGATTAGCAGGATTAGCAGAGAAGGACGAAATCTGAAAGTGGCTGGTTCTCTACTGTGGGTCTAGAGGAAACAAAATCCAGTGATTCGCTCACAGGGCCAACAGATCAGACAGGATTTGACAGGTGAACCCGAAGCAAGCGCTGTGTCTCCAATGGCTACCTCTCCATAGGGCTCTGGTCAACAGTAGTGCACTAGGAAATAGGGTGCCATTTGGGACACAAATGAGAATTCAGTAATGAACCACATTGTACCAGTATATTGTATCATTGTACCAGTTTTGTTCTAAATCCCCACACAAGAATATTCCTCACTGGAAAATAAAGTTATTTTAATTGAATAAGATTTTTCTACTTTGACAGTATCTACCATATTATCTGTACTATCTGTTGTACCGTCTGTCTCACTCCTGTGAGAATGTGCATGGTTAATTTGATTAGCATGACTCTTTTCCCTGACAGACTTCCACTGCTCTCTCTCGTTCACTCTCTCCCTTTCTCGCTCTCTCTGTCCCTCTCTTACTCTCTCTCGGTGTGGGTAGGGTGAAATGGATGGAGGAGGGATTACACAGCTGTAACTATCGTGCAAATGTGTGATTGCTTTTTAAATAATATTGCATTACTGTTGTTGAGGCTGTGTTTTAGCCAAGCCTACTCTGGCAGATTAATTTGGTAGCGGCACAGGGATTACCCCAACATGACTTGTCACAATCATGTTTTTGGTTATATTTCCCATCAGTCACTTGCCTGACTGGCTGACACACACACACATGCACGCACACACACTCTTGCCTGACAGTGTGATGATGTCTCACTTTCATATCTCTCTCTATCTCATCCAATCATGCTATTTTACTATCTGGACTGTGTTTTCTCATTCTCTCTCTTCATCAGATCTTCATCTATCTCATCAGATCTCTCTCTCTCCATCTTCATCAGATCCCTCACTCTCTCTCCCTCTTCATTAGATCCCTCCATCTCTCTCTCTCTCTCTCTCTCCCTCTTCATCAGTCGTCTTAAGGTCTTTTTAAAAAATGTGGTGAGAAACCTATTATGAACGTGTGTGGTGTCTAAGTGTGTTTATTATTTGAGGCGGCACAGTGAGATGACTAATGCTGAGTAATACAGACTGTTAATGTGGTTGAAAAGTCTTAAGCAGCCCTTTGGCACATAAGAGATGGGGAAAAAAGTAATTGAAACATTTACACACAAAGACATGCACACGCACTCGCGCACCTTGGCCGTGTCCAAAATATGCCTATTACTTACTAAAACAACATGCTGTATAATAATTGTACTACATACTATTTAGAATGTTCCATTTAGTTCAAACGAATGCAGTAAGCAAAAAATATCAACATACTAGGCTCACCTCACAGTAGGCTGCTGAACAGCTCATAATAACATCCAAGATGACTGGATGTTACATTTCAAGAACCCTCCCCCCACAAGCCTGTATGACAGGTGCAGTGTTTTTTTCCCCTCTTTGTCTCCATTCATAAACATTTTTTTTTATTTAACTAGGCAAGTCAGTTAAGAACAAATTCTTATTTTACAATGATGTTCTACCCCGGCCAAACCCCCCCCTAAACACAGACGATGCTGTGCCAATTGTGCGCCGCCCTATGGGACTCCCGATCACGGCCTGTTGTGTCACAATGCCTTAGACCGCTGCGCCACTCGGGAGCCATGGCTGGTCTTTGCTAATGTTACCAACTAAAATTTCGAGAAGATTAATCATTATTTTGTTTTTGCAAAGACCTCAAAATACAGAGGAAGTGGGAGAACCTATTTAGTTAAGTAAATACCTTTTTTAAACATTAAAAAAATCTATGTAGCTAACTACAGTAGGCCACTTTGTAGGCTAACTCAACTGAGCTTCTAGCTAGCTAATTTTAGACACTGTTTAGCTAAGTTAATTAAATATCAGCTAGCTAACTTCCTATTAGCTAGCTATCTTGGGGTAATCATTGTAAATTAAAGTCAGTCTCTAAATGAATTTGTAGATAACAGCCATGGAAGAGGGTGAAATTGCAGCTCCAGCTGTCAGTAACGAGAGAGTGTAGACTCCTGGATAGGGCAGGTAACTTTGTGTGAGGACATTGTGAAAAGATTCTCCAGTTCCTGTCCATAGAGGGTTAAACTTTGAGGACAGAGAGATAATAGCAACATAACATTCAGTGCTGTCAAATTGACGATATCAAAGACAGTTTCTTTATGTTGTTTTCTGTCCTCAGATATGGAAAGCCTGTTTGCAGATGAAGAGAAATATCCCAAGATACTACAGCTATATCGTATATACCGTGGGTTATATGTGTAGGCCTACCTACAGTATGTTAGTAAATGTTGTACACAAAAATACAGTTAAACATCACACACAATGTATAAACCAATTACAATTGGAGCAGGCCAACCCTGCTGGAGGTCTGCTGGCCCAGCAATAACACACCCGATTCAACTAATCAAATCTAATGAGTTGATAATCAAGTGTACGATTGCTGGGCTGGTAGAAGTCTGCTGACCCAGAAGATCAGGGATCAGCGGAGAAAAGTTGGCCACCGCTGCAATGGAGTTTTTTTTTGGTTCACCTGAAATGGATGCTTTAGTAATCAGCCTACCTGTTACTACTCAATTTACAAGTAAGCCATCTAATACGAATTTGTTCTTAACTGACTTGCCTAGGTTAAATAACAAATTGAAAGGTTTGCTGATTTTTCACAAAAAAAACGAATTGTTGCCTAGCTACTTAATGTCCCTCATGTTAGCCTTTACAGCCACATATCACAAGAGAAACGTCCAAATTCATATTATCGATATGGCCAGCATTGTAGACCATTTCTCCCCTCTTGATGCAGATTTAACTCATCTCGAAATACTGTGAAAACCAGCGTGCTGCAAACGATAACAAAAATGTTTTGTCCTCACGCACTGCAGCTCCAACTGCACCAATCTGCTGAGCAGGATTAGAGCTCCGCCCCAAGCAGGGCATTTGATTGGGTTGACGTTTGCGAGGCGTCACTGATTTCTGCCGCGTTCAAAACAAAACTCATGACGTCAATGATTTTCAGGTCGGGAAGTGGGAGCTCTAGAAAGTGGCCGGAGTTGTAATTCTAAATTGGATGACCGTTAAAACGATTTTACCCAGTAGGAGCTCGTGGTTTTGAACGCTCGGAAGTCGGATATTTTCGAGTTCCCAGTTGTTTTCAACGCGGCACTATACTGGGTTCCGATCCTCTTCAGCTGATTTCTACCATGGGATTTCCCCAGGCTTCCGGTTATAGGAAAGCCTGGTTTTACGACACTTTTTTTTTTAATATATTTTTTTATTTTTTTATTAACAACAAATCAATACATAAAACACATGAGGGAACACAAGCATACATAGATTACAAACAATGGACAATTGAGCTAGGGGGTACAATATCACATTACAATTACACAAGGACCTTAAGGGACATGCATATACTTACAATTCTAACAGCTTTTTTGTTAGTAGAGCATTTAACCGTCTTAAAATACAGTTCAATTTCTTTTTGTAGGATACGAAAATGTGGTTTTCTGTTTGTAAATTTACATTTGTGTATATGAAATTTGGCCAAAAGAATAATGAAATTAATTACATAAAAATGATTCCGCTTATTTCTATTGTATGTAAAGAATCCAAACAGTACATCTCTCCACAATAGTGTAAAATCTTCATAAATGTGTTCAATTATAAACCTACTGATGTCTTGCCACAGTTTTCTTACATGCATACAATGCCAAAAAAGATGCACAACTGTTTCTGGGTGGTCATTACAAAAGGAGCAATTTGAGTTGATGTTTTCCTTAAACTTCTTCATATAGTGGTTGGCAGGATAATATTTATGAATAATTTTAAAGGAAACTTCCTTAATTTTGTTAACAAGTAGGTATGTTTGTGGCAACATCCAAACTTTTTTCCAACAGATATTATGAATAAATCCATTCCAATAAGGCATGACATAAGGTATAGATACAACATCCTGCTGAAACAAGGATCGTATCGCTCTGTTGTTGAATGGACCAAAAGAGAAACAAATCTTTCCTACTGATGAGTCAACAGGGTCAATAGAAGGTATGCTCTGAGGGTCAGGTCTTGACATGTTCCTGAATAACATAGCAACACCTGAGGGAATGGCATCTAAAACAATTGCAAAATCTTTAGGTGTTACAGGGACCTTGTAAAGTGATAAGAATTCTTTATAACTGAGTAAAAGACCCTCTGCATTTACCAGTTGGCTCACCAATAGGATATTATTTCTGAACCAATATTCTAAAAACAGAGAGGTATTTTTATACAATATATCCCGATTATTCCATATATAATATCTGTGTGGAGAAAAATTGTGTTTATAAATTAAGGACCATGCCAAGAAAACCTGCCGATGAAAAGCAGCAAGTTTCACTGGAACTTTGTCAATATTATAATTGCAAAACAACATGAAGTTAAGGCCACCAAAAGTAGAGAAGACATGATGAGGAATATCCAATTGATCTTGAAAGTATTATTTAAAGTAGTAAAATCCAGAAAATTCAGTCCACCATTCTCATAAGTGTTCATTACAACAGTTTTCCTAATGTAATGGGTACGGTTTCTCCAAAGAAAGTTGAAAAGCATCTGGTCTATCTCCTTGCTTATTTTACGGTCAAGATATAAAGATAGAGTCCTGGTTTACGACAAGGATCACCCATCTAATGTGCAATTGCGTTGTTTCCTGCCATTAGTTCAGCTAGCGCATCCCCTTATCTAAAAATCAACTGTTGTCAAACAGGCAGTGCTATTATGAGTCCTTGGGACGTCCTACCCTAATGCCACGTTCAAACACTGGGAACTCGGAAATCAATTCTTTATTGGCATAAAACACATATTGTAATGACCTAGCTAGATTATAAATTAACACATCCAGACAGAAGATTGCGTTAATACATTTCTGGTTTATTAACCAAACTCAACACAGGCTATTGTCTGGCCTTAGCCCACGCCAAATAAACAAAGAAAAACAGTGACCCATCACTAGTTAAGACCAGATGTAAAGAGAGAGAACAATGGCTAAGCATGGTCTTAAATTTGTGGTGCTCCCCCCGCCGCTCCCCCAACCACAAGGATGTCCGCCACCGGAACACTCCAGGCATTCCCGTAGTTGGCAGATAGCATGTTGACTGGCATGTCGGAACCCGCAAACACTGGGTACTGGTAAGTACAACACAACAAACGAACAGCATAACTCATAATGTCTGTGCGGGTGGCTACAATATGTTTACATTGCCAAAGCAAGTGAAAAAGATGATAAACAAAAGTGAAATAAACAATACAAAAATAACAGTAAATATTACACTCACAAAAGTTCCAAAAGAATAAAGACATTTCAAGTGGCATATTATGTAGTGTTGTAATGATGTGCAAATAGTTAAAGTACAACAGGGAAAATAAATAAACAAATATAGGTTGTATTTACAATGGTGTTTGTTCTTCACTGGTTGCCCTTTTCTTGTGGCAACGGGTCACAAATCTTGAAGGTGAACAGTAAACATTACACTCACAAAAGTGAAAAAATATATATATTTTTTGGAAATCTCCGACTTCAGTGCTTTCAAGACAACTGGGAGCTCGGAAAGAATACTAGCCCCGACTGGAATTTCAGCCTGTTCAGGTAGGATGGAGTTTTTAGGCCCACAACATGACATCACAATCTGATCTGATTATTCTGACCAATGACCAGTCATCTTTTATTTGCATATGTATCTTCCTACTTTGAAGGGGTAGGCTCTAGAGCAGGGGTGTCAAACTCATTCCATGGAGAGCCTACTAGTGTGTCTGGTTTGTGCTTTCAGTTAAGACCTAGACAACCAGGTGAGGGGAGATCCTTACTAATTAGTGAATTTATAATCAATCCAGTACAAAGGAGATCCGAAAAACCCGCAGACACTCGGGCCATCTGTGGAATGAGTCTGACGTGCTCTAGAGTAGAGACAATCCTATCGTTCAATCAGGACTGTGTATGTAAATATATTTACATTTGTATCAACACGCCGCCACACAATCAGACTGAGCATTTCGATGGTAAAAGGAGGCTCAGGGAAATCAATGATTTAAAAAAAATACATGGAGTTATTTTCACGAATTTAACACGCTGATTTATTAGACATACAGTGATTTTTTTAAACATGTAAAAGACTGCATGGGGGCTTTCAAGCACACCCCAAAGATACCCCAAACATCTACTATTTAGAGCACAAGTACGGGTATTCCCACATAGCCACACACACACACATCCATTCCCACGCCTTTGCCTTCTATCACTCTCAAACACTGTAATACATTGTTTACTATAATCTTCTCCATTCCACCATTATTTGAGCATTAGCTCTCCGAATCATTATCATGAATGGCACCCTATTCCCCATGTAATGCACTATATAGGGAATAGGGTGCCATTCAGGATGCTCAGAATAGCCAGAACAGCTGCAGTAGCACATCCCCCCCCCCCCCCCCCAACGCTTGTATTGAATTTGATGTGAGCAATGTTCATGTCCTTGCTATCAGTCCGAGTGAGAGACTTCTACCCCAGCGTTCAGACTGAATAACACCACTTTCCTTTTATTTCATACTTCACACTGTGTGTGAGTGAGTGAGTGCGTTGTGCGTGTGCTCTGGGCTCTCTCTGTCAGCTCCAGTTGACTAATTAATAACCGGCTAGATGGGTTTGGTTTCCCAGCCGCTGTCTGTCTGTCTGTCTGTCTGTCTGTCTGTCTGTCTGTCTGTCTGTCTGTCTGTCTGTCTGTCTGTCTGTCTGTCTGTCTGTCTGTCTGTCTGTCTGTCTGTCTGTCTGTCTGTCTGTCTGTCTGTCTGTCTGTCTGTCTGTCTGTCTGTCTGTCTGTCTGTCTGTCTGTCTGTCTGTCTGTCTGTCTGTCTGTCTGTCTGTCTGTCTGTCTGTCTGTCTGTCTGTCTGTCTGTCTGTCTGTCTGTCTGTCTGTCTGTCTGTCTGTCTGTCTGTCTGTGTGTGTGTGTGTGTGTGTGTGTGTGTGTGTGTGTGTGTGTGTGTGTGTGTGTGTGTGTGTGTGTGTGTGTGTGTGTGTGTGTGTGTCAAGCACAAAGCATCAAGCTGGTTATTTTTCCAGTCAGTGGATATGGAGCCCAGAGTGATCTACTGGCAGGGAAGGGGAAGAGAGTGTGTGAGTCCCAGATGCCACCCTATTCCCTAAATAGTGCACTACTTTTGACCGGTGGCCATTTGAGACACAGCAGGGTCTGGTTCTGTCCTGTCATGGCACAAACCCGGAGAAAGTTTAGTGTTGGACACATAACATTGTTATTAACATCTGGGTCTGACTGGAGGTTACTTGGTGGATGAAGAAAAACTTTGATTGTTCTCAAATAAAAAGAGACTGTGTACAACGACATATACTTTTGTTCCATTCAAATGTCATATCTTATCCATATGCTGTTACATTTGCCCATGGCATCCTAATTGGCTAAGAAAAACATATTCAATACTAATAACTAACTTACAGGTAAAGGTCAGAAATCATTAGGCTGTTGAATGTACATACAGTTGAAGTCGGAAGTTTACATACACCTTAGCCAAATACATTTAAACTCAGTTTTTCACAATTCCTGACATTTAATCAGAGTAAAAAATCCCCGTCTTAGGTCAGTTAGGATGACCATTTTATTTTAAGAATGTGAAATGTCAGAATAATAGTAGAGAGAATGATTTATTCCAGTTTTTATTTCTTTCATCCCATTCCCAGTTGGTCAGATGTTTACACTCAACAAATGTTCTATAGGATTGAGGTCAGGGCTTTGTAATGGTCACTCCAATACCTTGACTTTGTTGTCCTTAAGCCATTTTGCCACACATTTGAAGTATGCTTGGGGTCATTGTCCATTTGGAAGACCCATTTGCGACCAAGCTTTAACTTCCTGACTGATGTCTTGAGATGTTGCTTCAATATATCCACATCATTTTCCTCCCTCATGTTACCATCTATTTTGTGAAGTGCACCAGTCCCTCCTGCAGCAAAGCACCCCCACAACATGATGCTGCCACCCCCGTGCTTCACGGTTGGGATGGTGTTCTTTGGCTTGCAAGCCTCCCCCTTTTTCCTCCAAACATAACGATGGTCATTATGGCCAAACTGTTCTATTTTTGTTTCATCAGACCAGAGGACATTTCTCCAAAAAGTACGATCTTTGTCCCCATGTGCAGTTGCAAACCGTAGTCTGGCTTTTTTATGGCAGTTTTGGAGCAGTGGCTTCTTCCTTGCTGAGCGGCCTTTCAGGTTATGTCGATATAGGACTCCTTTTACTGTGGATATAGATAATTTTGTACCTGTTTCCTCCAGCATCTTCACAAGGTCTTTTGCTGTTGTTCTGGGATTGATTTGCACTTCTCGAACCAAAGTACGTTCATCTCTAGGAGACAGAACGTGTCTCCTTCCTGAGCGGTATGACGGCTGCATGGTCCCATGGTGTTTATACTTGTGTACTTTTGTTTGTACTGATGAACATGGTACCTTCAGGTGCTTGGAAATTGCTCCCAAGGATGAACCAGACTTGTGGAGGTCTACCATTTTTTTCTGGGATCTTGGCTGATTTCTTTTGATTTTCCCATGATGTCAAGCAAAGAGGCACTGAGTTTGAAGGTAGGCCTTGAAATACATCCATAGGTACCCCTCCAATGTACTCAAATTGTGTCAATTAGCCTATCAGAAGCTTCTAAAGCCATGATTTTCTGGAATTTTCCAAGCTGTTTAAAGGCACAGTCAACTTAGTGTATGTAAACGTCTGACCCACTGGAATAGTGATACAGTGAATTATAAGTGAAATAATCTGTGTGTAAACAATTGTTGGAAGAATTACTTGTGTCATGCACAAAGTAATTTTCCTAACCGACTTGCCAAAACGAGACATTTGTGGAGTGGTTGAAAAACGAGTTTTAATGACTACAACCTAAGTGTATGTAAACTTCCGACTTCAACTTTATACTTCATATATTCTAGCCATAACAATAACATTTATACCATACGTGTCTTAAATGTGGTATATTGCGACCTCCAGCGGATGACTGCGGGATTACAAGGTGTAATCTACCCATTACGCACCTATCTATGTCTGCGCTCGACTAGTGCTGCATCCCTTCTTAGGACACGACTTTTCCCAATCCCCTGCAGTACTATGCATAATCAACTTCAGATGTGTGTACACATTTTTAAAGACATATATGTGTCCAGAAATGAAAACTAACGCATGCATTATTCCAATTTGGATGTCCACCTATCCTTAAATTACCTCACCTCTCCGAATTAACAACTAGACAACAACTACATATATTTAACATTAATAGAGGAAGATACTAATCGTCTTTATCTTTATTGAAGTCATCATTATACAAATTGGATGCAAAAGCCGACCACCTATATTTAAAAGGAGTACAGGCACATTCTTACGTGTAGGACACAAAAGACTTGGCTGATATTTTACTAGAGTTCAATAGAATGTGAACGAGGAGGGGAGAGAGAGAGCGAGTGGTTTGAACGGACCTTTGGGGAAACAGTCCGTCCGTGGGGGGGATTGGAACACAATCACTACAGAACTCATCACGCTATGATACAACCGCGCATTCCCGAAAAGACCATTCACAGCATGGCACTCACTGAAAGAGAGACTTTCGCCAAAGGGCAAATGTTGCGGTTACCTGTATCCCCAAATCCCATGGATTTTTAACTGAACAAGAAAAAACACCCAACGAACATCAAGTTAAGCATCTTAAGAAGAATATAAAAAATAGGATAGCAGAGGTAAGTAGTTAAAATGTAAGTATGTGGGGGCACCTTTGAACTGCTCTTTCGAAATCACCTGAAGAGCGAGCGGAGTGCCATTTATGCCTGTTTATTGTCAGACCTATCGTTACGAAAGAGAAGTTACAGGGAATTGGTAATTACTCGAACTTACTCAGTCGGAACTGCCACGCGCATCATCATGGGGGTGTAATTATATTGTTCATTATATTTCTTCTCAAGAACCGTTCCTTACCCAATCTTCATGCCCGGAAACTTAAAGTCGCGTTGGCGGTAATTGTTTTGGTGTAAACAGCGTTTCCGGACACTAGGCTACCTCTCGGCTATTTTCAGTAATTTATGCACACTTTGTGTCTAACTTTATCTATTCCAGGCCACTATAATCATCTATGAGTCATGTACAATAATTGTTGGTTGTTTTTTGCTATTATTGTTATCACATTACGAAAATAGCTGTCTGATGGCACACACAGGTATGGAGCTTCAAACCTGTATCCTTGTCTATTTGATAATAAACTATATATACAAAAGTATGTGGACACCCCTTCAAATGAGTGGATTTGGCTATTTCAGCCACACCGTTGCTGACAGGTGCATAAAATCTAGCACATAGCCATGCAATCTCCATAGACAAACATTGTCAGTAGAATGGCCTTACTGAAGAGCTCAGTGACTTTCAACATGTCACCGTCAAAGGATGCCACTTTTCCAACAAGTCAGTTCGTCAAATTTCTGCCCTGCTAGAGCTGCCACGGTCAACTGTAAGTGCTGTTATTGTGAAGTGGAAATGCCTAGGAACAACAATGGCTCAGCCGCAAAGTGGTCGTCCACACCAGCTCACAGAACGGGACCGCCGAGTGCTGAAGTGCGTAGCGTGTAAAAATGGTCTGTCCTCAGTTGCAACACTCACTACTGAGTTCCAAACTGCCTCTGAAAGCAATGTTAGCACAATAACTGTTGGTTGGGAGCTTCATGAAACGGGTTTCCATGGTTGAGCAGCTGCTCACAAGCCTAAGATCACCATGCGGAGTGGTGTAAAGCTCACCACCATTGGACTCTGGAGCAGTGGAAACTCGTTATCTGGAGTAATGAATCATGCTTCACCATCTGGCAGTCTGACGGACAAATCTGTGTCTCCCTGATGCCAGGAAAACGCTACCTGCCCGAATGCATAGCGCCAACTGTAAAGTTTTGGTGGTGGAGGAATAATGGTCTGGGGTTGTTTTTCATGGTTTAAGCTCCTTAGTTCCAGTGAAGGGAAATCTTAACGCTACAGCTTACAATTACATTCTAGATGATTCTGTTCTCCCAACTTTGTGGCAACAGTTTGGGGAAGGCCCTTTCCTGTTTCAGCATGACAACACCCCCGTGCACAAAGCAAGGTCCATACAGAAATGGTTTGTCAAGATCGATGTGGAAGAACTTGACAGGTCTGCACAGAGCCCTGACCTCAACCCCTTCGAACACCTTTGGGATGAATTGGAACGCCGACTGCGAGCCAGGCCTAACTGCCCCAACATCCATGTCCAAACTCACTAATGGTCGTGGCTTGATGGAAGCAAGTCCCCGCAGCAATGTTCCAACATCTAGTGGAAAGCCTCCCAGAAGAGTGGAGGCTGTTGTAGCAGCAAAGGGGGAACCAACTCCATATTAATGACCATGTGTTTGGAATGAGATGTTTGACAAGCAGGTTGTCCACATACTTTTGGTAATGTAGTGTACATGTAGAAGTATAAGGAAATGGCCAAATTTAAGCAATCTGTTCTGGATTGGTAACCAAATAAAACAGGCCTGTTATTCTATGGTATCACTCATCAAAATAGTGTGTGTTACATTGAAAACAAACAACCAACAGTGATATTTTGGACGTCAGCTGTTCAGGGACAGTCAGCAGGTCTGGCTATTGTCTGTGTCCTTATTGACACATTAAAGTGCATGACATTGTCTAGGGAATAACTAGCTTCTTAATAGTAGTATTTGCATACACTTACGTTGCTTTCAATTGTATTTGGTTGCACAAAAACAGTCAACAGGAAACCACAAGTTAAATACAATTACTTTTAAACTTACTGTGACGGTGGCAGGAAGGTAGGTGATCATGACGGGGGGGGGGGGGGGGGGGGGGGGTTTGAGACAAAATATAAAAAGGATCGTATTATTGAACAGACTTTCCAAACGTGGATCCTCTGCTTACCTCATGTCAAAATAAGTCCCCCACAAGTTATTCCTTCTTTTTCTTTGTCCACATATGGTGTACGTGCAGGACTGATTTTCTGACACGAGTTAAACCTAGAGGAAGTTGAAACAGTAAGTTGAAATGGAATTGTATTTAACCTCTGGCTTCCTGTGGACTGATTTTGTGCAACCCAGTACAATTGAAAGCAACATTAGTATATGTAAATACACCCGCGTTGCTAAGAAATAGCTAGGGAATAGCATGCCCATCCCAAATGCCTTTACTTTTGACCAGATTCTATAGGGCTGGTGCTATACAGGAGCCATTCCATTCAGACTGGCTATTGTCTCTGTTCACCGGGTACCTCAGATTGTGATTTCACACGATTGGATTGTTATATAAGTTTAGCAGAGTGCCATCCTCCTCTCATCCATCCTGCCTGTCTGCGTAGGAGGGCCTCTACTGTTCCACCTCTCCTTTCTATCGTTGCTGTAAAAATCCATGTACATTTGATGTGCTTGAAAAGGTTTTACTCTGCTCTGCATCATGGTGTGAAACATCACTCTGACCAGAAAAAAAGTCATTTTGAAATCAAGTTAATACACTATAATTGATCGATATTGAGCATCTGTCACAACGTATTTTTGTCATATGGAGAATGAATGTGCTGGTTGATGTTATGTTAATATATGGAGAGGCATGTCAACCCCTAGAGTCCCAGTGTGTGTGTGTGTGTGTGTGTGTACTGGGGGAGGATGGGGCTTCATCCCAGCCTGTTTTGAGGGGGTGGAGTGTGAGTGTGATAGCAGTGTGAAAAGGCATAATGCGGATCTCTCTCTCTCACACACACACACACACACACACACACACACACACACACACACACACACACACACACACACACACACACACACACACACACACACACACACACACACACACACACACACACACACACACACACACACACACACTAATGTGCAGTCTGCTGTTCTACAAGTGGTGCCTCCATGAACACTCTAGTGTACTGTACTCTGCTGTACTCTGACTAACACACAGTATGGCAACCCCACAGTCACCTACTGATGACATCATCATAGCCATGGCTGATGTCACACCTACCACTGTAGTTGGAGAGCCAATGACTGACTTTTTTTTAAAAGTCCCAGTGCAGATTTTCCACATTGAGGTTAAAATAATATTGTGAAAATTGTGATAATTCCCTTTTAGTGTAAGAGCTGTTTGAAAAGATCACCTGAAATGTCTGCCTGTTTTGGTGGGGTGGAGTTTTGGCCTGCCTTGTGACATCACCAGTCAGTAAAGTAGTTAGTAGACCAATAAGGAAGGGAGTTCTAAAACGCTCTGCTAATAACAGCTAGTTTTCAGTTTTCCCCTCCCCACTCAAGACCACTCCCAGACAGTCATAGCAAAATTCTTGTTTGAGAAATGTCTCTGCTGAGAAGCTATTTTTGTTTCTTTTTTTTAACCATTTTAATTGGAAACAATCACAGTAAGGTCCTTAATTGTGTCCCAGAAATGATTTGATCTTGAGCTAAAAACGGCTACATTGGACTTTTTTAACCTTTCTTTAACCAAGAAGTCCCATTATCGAGGGAGACCAGGCCAAGAAGTGCAGCTCAATAAAAAACACAGATCATTCAACAGGGTGAATGAAGGAGGTTACAAAATGTTCATACATTCTCACTTTCTAGTGCTTTTCCTATCTCTATTCCTCTGTACATTTATTTTCCAAAAAATCATTACTATTTCTGCAAGGACTGAAACTTTCCTAATATGTCCTGAAAAGCAATTTTGAAAAATTATTTGTTTCAGATAAATATAATATTCACTCTCACTCCACATCTAGTCAAAATCATGTGACATTATCCTACAGTCCATCATTTTTTAATTTTTTAATTGTTCCAAGTGCTTTAAAGCCCATCCCTGCCCATCCAGTATTATTAATTGACTAAGTCATAAGATAGAGGTCTGAACATCCATTAACTGTGAGTTTGGAGATATTTCCACCCATCACTTAGTGACACATCACTTTATCTCAAGAGGTCTGTTCGCTATTTTCTCCCTCTCTTAACACAAGCGTCAGCCAGGCAGCCTGGTCCGTTCTGAGCGCTAAGTAAGAGGGTGAGGGGGGTTTGTAATGACTGCATATGGGGCTGTCGTCACTGATCCAGGACCTGTTTATAACTACAAGTGCCTCAGCCCTGTCCTTAGCCCTTGGATGGAGAAAAAGCTAACCTGATCATAGATCAGTGTACAGGGAAAATGTATCGTCTACACACCATAATCTATTATGAGCTTCTCTTGATCAAAAACATTGACACACCTACTCACTCAATTACTCTCACTTGCTCACTCACTCGTTCACTCAAACACAGATAAAGATAATAGATGTTAGCCAGCTATCAATGAAGATTTAAAACTGTTGATCTGATGAGATAAGCTGAGATGGAGTTGGGTACTTATCATCACAATGCCTGGTTGGTCTGAATCACTGTCCTAGCCGTTGGCCATTTCAGGTCTAAAATTATGAATATTCACAGTTATGCTATAGCAGGTCTTCCCTCCTTGCTACTTCTCCCACAGCCTAAGGGATGGTCTGACTCACTCTGCTACTGCTGTCTGCCTCCCTATCTCTCTCTCTCTCTCTCTCTCTCTCTCTCTCTCTCTCTCTCTCTCTCTCTCTCTCTCTCTCTCTCTCTCTCTCTCTCTCTCTCTCTCTCTCTCTCTCTCTCTCTCTCTCTCTCTCTCTCTCTCTCTCTCTCTCTCTCTCTCTAAATTACAGAAAAGTCCATGTTAGAAGAAATGGCAAACAAGACAAATAAATTAAATGATCTTCGTAGAGGTATTGCACATGAGCGCCCCCCACCTCTCCCCTCTCTCTCTCTCTCTTTCTTTCTCGCCTGTCACTCTTCCCTTAAACTCCCCAACAACAGCTCTATATTTCAGGCACTCAAAACAGACACCTGTCTGACGGACCCCTTCCCCCCCCTACTCTCCTCACATACACACACAGCGGAGTCAAGCATATGGCTATGACTTAATTGGCTAGAAAGTGATGACATCCAATGACACCCGATCTAAAGATGGGCAATTCCACGGCAACGGAATTGCGCTGAAACTCAGATTTGTCACTTTAAATGTATGCCAAACAAAGAACATTTGACAAAAACACATTTACTAGAAGAATGTTTGTAAAATGTCCCTCTGCTTTTTGAGTCCACCTTTTCCAAAAACTATCTGCTCCGAATGAAGATTCAACAATTTCTGCAGATAGAATGATATGACGTGACACCTTGACTTGAGCATTGAGCCTTTTGTTATTGAACGACAGTAAGTGAAGGGGATTTACATCCAGTCATGGAATTGCGGTAACAGAATTTCATCATGGGTCACTGATCTGTACTACACAGAAACACATATTTATGGATATGAATGTTATTCTCTTCTGTATCCTAAATATGTATACAAAGGTATAAATATGCAATATCCTCCTTTGCATATTTGAGTATTATTCTACACACGGGCTATTATTTTAATTAGCCCCCAAACAAGTCCAAATTTGGTTGGTCCAAAACTGAACCAATCATAGATGTCTATGTTTCACAAGTTTGGACAAAGTACAGCTCAGTAGAGTACAGCACAGAACAGTAGAGTTCAGTAAAGTACAGTAGAGCATAGTACAGCAGAGTACAGCAGAGTACAGTACATTAGTGTCCTCAACTCTAGTGTGCTCAACTGTGTACTGAACTCTACTGTACAGAACTATACTCTACTTTTCTTTCCTGTACTGAACTGTGCTTTACTGAACTATACTCTGCTTTTCTTTCCTGTACTGAACTGTGCTGTACTGAACTATACTCTACTTTTCTTTCCTGTGCTGTACTGTACTGTGCTGTCCAAATTTGTAAAGCCATCTGTAGTTTGTGACTACAATGATTTTCCATTGTAGCCCATTCGATTGCAAAAATGTGTTTGATTTTTTAAATTTTAATCACTTAATAATTCATAAACAAAATTGATATCAGTAAAAACACGAACTAATTGATAGGTCTACCTTTACTTTCATTATCGTCTCTCATGAGGGAGAGAAATTAGAAAAGATCTTAAAGTTATGTGGGTTTTTGGTAATGGAATTTCAAGGTACCACACAATGTATCTTAAACTTACAGAAGGCAGAGCATTTCTCCAAAACGAAATCATAAGTGTTGATATTAGTTGGCAGGGATCTTCAACATTATTTGGTTTTGATGTATTTCTAATACGTTTTAAGACTTTTTTTGTAAGATGCCTTTTCCATCCGTTTGACCAGAAATCAAAGCATTTGCTTTATTTTATTTTTATTTTTTTGGAAAGTGGTTGAAAAATGTATATGCCTTAATTTCTCAAATATAGACTCTTGCTTTCATTTGAGTCCCAATTTGATATGCTCTTATAAACCACATTGGTGCTCACGGGCCCATTTACATGAAAATGACCAGATATCATGTAGTATGTCCCTATTCTGACGAGCAGTTTCACTTTGCCCTCTCCGTAGTCAACAGACGACTTCGCCATTATCATCCCCAGACATTAGAAAGCCTGCATTGTTATTCAGAACGTATTCTCAGTCATCATAAATTAACAGTATTCCAGAATCTACTGTTTACACTCCAAATGTCAGAGTTCCAGAATAATAAAACAAGGTACTTCTACCAGGTGCTTTCCACTCTATTACAATACACTGTAAATAATACTCAAGTGTCTCCCTCATCTTCTCCCTAACTGCCAACCGTATTCTCCATGCCTGACATTCACTGCCAGGTTTTCTTATTCTCTCTCTCTCTTTCTTCCCTTCCTCTTCTCAGCCCCCTCATTTCCTTTCCTCTCTCTCTCTCCTCCTTCGCTGTCACTGCTGCCTGCTGCTCACTTTCTCACTGTGGTGCCGTAGACAGACATGCGTCTTTTTCACTCTATCGCTCCACTTCTTACATTCCCTTGCTTCCCTGGGGGTCTCCCCTAACAGGCATGCCGCACTTTCATCCAGGTGCTCTCTTTTCCTCCTCCCTCTTCAGACTCTGTACCCCTCGCCTCTTCTCCCTCATTAGCAAGCTAGATCTCTGCATACGGTACCAAACTGCTCTACAACATCATCCTGTCGACCTCTGTTGAAGAGTGGAAACCACTTTAAGTAGATTATATGCTTGTCATTGTTCTCTGTCAATCACATTTTCATATAGACCAGTTGGCTCCCCCCTCTGAAAATCAAAAATGTAATATGGATGCCAATGTTATGTTCTGGCTTTGTGCACACACATTTGCTCTACTTCCCGTCTGGGGCAGCATGGTGCCCATATTGCAAGGCTGATTAGATACACAAACAGGTGTGAAACACAGACTGGTGTGCGAGCGAGTGAGAACACCGGTTTTGATTTGGAGAGGGGGGTGTATCATGTAAAAACTGGATTTAATAGCATAGTCTTGTGACGGTGAGGCGTTCTTGTGCGCTTTTGAGTGAATTGTGTCATACCAACTCTTTAAAACTGTTATTAAACCTTCCTAGTCTGGTTTTAAATATGCCTAAAAGTGCAACATGTTCCCAGAACTGTTTGTGCTTTTGCCTACTCCATTGTCATTGTTTTTGCATTAACATTCCATTAGGAGTTGAAAGCAAAAATAGTCTGGCACCCAGGCTGAACAAGTGCCCAATTAGCTGTGTAATTAGAGGGAAATACTTTTTCTTCAGTTTGTGCATTTATTTTCGACTGCCTACTTTGTGTTTGTCATGTGACTGTGCTCCACTCTTGCATGTCCTCGTTCTACTATGAGGAGCGTCCGCAAACATGTGCGTTTATATCCGCGGTTGCTACCCTTTTCTCCCGCTGGTTTTATCATTTTGGTTATGTGCACCCCTGTTTGTTGAGGCAATGGTTTTGCCCACAGAATCTCAAGGTATTTCTACCTGGTTTTGCCGCTGTTCTGTAATGTCGGAAGAGGATTTAGTTTTAATTGTAGCCTAGCCATTCCTGTTTATTTGACCTTTTCTGCCTAAAGGATTATTTATCCTAACCACTGCTACCATCACAACCATTAGTTTGTGAATGAAACCACAGTTTTTGCACTGTCATTATTCTTTCCCTTCCTGCCTGGACTCGTTCTTTAAATTTTATTTAACTAAGCAAGTCAGTTAAAGAACGCATTTTTATTTACACTCATGGCCTGCCCAGGCCAAACACTAACCCAGACGACGCTGAGCCAATTGTGCGCTGCCCTATGGGATTCCCAATCCCTGCCGGTGTTGTAATACAGCCTGGAATCGAACAAGGGCCTGTAGTGACGCCTCTAGCACTGATATGCAGTGCCTTAGACCGCTGCGCTAGTTTTCATTATAAAATGCTAGCGGCCATGACTGAAGCCAGGCAAACAAGAGTAGTCATAGGGGTGTGGTTTTATGTTGATGTGTCATTCAATCACAACAAACAAGTGCAGTAGTGAATACAGCGAGGTAAAATAAACTAGCGTTTGCTTTGGGAGAGAACAAAGTTTTGAAGTTTTGACTCACCCATCTCAACATGGTCAGCTAATTCAGTTCTATGTGTAGGCTAAAGCGTGCGTTGACCATGTGTTTAACCAAGATGACAGCATCTTGCTAGCATAGCTTGGTGATAGCTGTTTTGTGTCGTTGTTTTTTTAGCTTGGTGATAGCTGCAGCGGGCAATGTTATCTGGTTGTTATTTTTTCTGTCATCCGTTATTGCAAGAGCCAGTATCTGGAATGTGTTTCATAAAACACTCGTTTTACAACGCCTTGCTACGAAAGTATCTTGCAAATGAGTTTAAACGTTTCATCAAAGACGGTACAGTATGAAGCTAAAAGTGCTTCTCCAATAGAAATCCCCGATAACACTTGTAGGCGAGGTCATACCGACGTGGCTCGCTAAACTCATGCATAGAAAACGGTCTAACGGTCGTCTAGCACCGAACTGCGCGTGTGCAGGCGGTCAAATCAAAGCCACTAATTCGCTAAAAGTTGTTTTTGACAAAAATGAAAACATGTCAGTTTGTCGCTTTCACAAGGTTGGAGTAATAACATGTTCAACTACTTAAGACATTGTCTCAAATTTATACTTGCCTTTAGATTTCAAGAGAATGAACAACTAAGGAATACTTTTTTTCCTCAAACCCCGGCCTGGGGTGTTTCGCAAGCTTTCCTGGAAGTATGGGGTTAGGAACTCTGGTTTCATCACACCATGTAAATACATATTACCGTGGAAATGATACAAACTACTGAATGTTGAATGCCCGTGGTCTTCAATCAGCTCAAATGTCCAACAGCATAATATTCTATAATGTCGTGAAAAAAAAACATTTGTTTTGTATTCTATCAGAAGAAATACATACTTGACTTTCAGAAAAACATATTGGTCAAGCTCAGGCACTTAAATCCTAATAAATATAGGCAGGTTGTTCACACATGGACCATGGGCTATTTCACACCTGTGAGGGACATACACATAACTATCTGAAAGTGTTTTAACAATGCATGTATATATCTAGAGTTGGATTTTCTAAGACATCAAATGTCCCTTACTTTATTCCGTTAATGTATTTTTCTTCAAATAATTATAAATCAATGATTATTGAGCGAAACATGTTATTTTCAGAACCTGGGCTTGCTTCATGTGCATCACATTTTTTGTAACAGAATTTGGTCAATATTTTTGAATATGTAGTTGACCCCTTCGATCTCTACAAATTACCACAAAGATATGCATAACATTTGATGTTATTGTTCAATTATGATTTAAAATTACTGACCTAACAGGGTGGAATAAAGCATAACAGGGTGGACAGCCACCCAGCCATTTTATGAACTTTGTTTTTTTGAACCATTTCACAGATTTCAATCATTACATTTATAATTAGAACAACTTTCTATTTATTTAATTTCAGTAACTATTTTGTCTTTTTAAAAACATTGTCAACTTAAGTTTGTAAAACAACATAAAAACAGATGATTAAAACACGTGTATTAGAACAGCATAGCTAGATGTAAAACAATTGGAATCTTTTTGAAAATCACTGTTAGTTAAAGTTGAATGACACTACTCATTTTGCTAAAAAAAATCTAATTCCACAGTTCAAGCTCAATAAAATGGTTATTCAAAAAGTTTTCAACAGCATTTATAAAATATGTCATACATAAAAAGATACATTAACCTTTAAAAAGTTTCCCACTTCTTCCCTCTCACCTCCTTGCCACTTCACTCCCTTCTGAAACCCTTTCCACATCACCCCTCTCTCGCCTTTTCTCCACTCCACTCCATATCCCCTCCACATACTGCAAGTCCCTTTGCTCCAGGTGTAGCTCAATTGTTTCTAAAGTAGTCCTCCAAGTACACTTTTCCATTTGTACAGACCTTTTATTAAGTGCCTGTGGCGCTGGGATCAGGCATACTACCTGGTGGTCAGAGAACCAGCTGATGTCGTCGCATGGGCTTGGCCAGAATACATTTTTTATTCCATTATGGTGCATGCACCTGGATGTTATCCTCCTCCACATCTGTTATGATTCCTGGGTATGGCTCATTGTCGTAGCACACCACTGACAGAAATGCTGAGAGTGAATGGCCTCTGGTTGCCTCAGAAGCTTCTAGAGTTTACATTGGAGCCTCCGCAGCTTCTAGAGTTGATATTGGAGCCGCAGCAGTTTCTAGAGTTGATATTGGAGCCTTGGCAGTTTCTAGAGTTGATATTGGAGCTTCGGAGGCTTCTAGAGTTTATATTGGAGCCTCCGCAGCTTCTAGAGTTGATATTGGAGCCTCAGCAGTTTCTAGAGTTGATTTTGGAGCCTTGGCAGTTTCTAGAGTTGATATTGGAGCCTCGGAAGCTTCTAGAGTGGATATTGGAGCCTCGGCAGCTTCTAGAGTTGATATTGGAGCCTCAGCAGCTTCTAGAGTGGATATTGGAGCCTCGGCAGCTTCTAGAGTTGATATTGGAGCCTTCGGCAACTTCTAGAGTTGATATTGGAGCCTCGGCAGCTTCTAGAGTTGATATCGGAGCTTCGGTAGCTTCTAGAATTGATATTGGAGCCTTTGGCAGCTTCTAAAGTTGATATTGGAGCCTCGGCAGCTTCTAGAGTTGATATTGGAGCTTCGGTAGCTTCTAGAGTTGATATTGGAGAGCTTCTAGAGTTGATATTGGAGCTTCGGCAGCTTCTAGAATTGATAGCTTCTTAGAATTGATATTGGAGCCTCGGCAGCTTCTAGAGTTGATATTGGAGCTGATATTGGAGCAGCTTCTAGAATTGATATTGGAGCCTTTGGCAGCTTCTAAAGTTGACATTGGAGCCTCGGCAGCTTCTAGAGTTGATATTGGAGCTTCGGCAGCTTCTAGAATTGATATTGGAGCCTCGGCAGCTTCTAGAGTTGATATTGGAGCTTCGGCAGCTTCTAGAATTGATATTGGAGCCTTTGGCAGCTTCTAAAGTTGATATTGGAGCCTCGGCAGCTTCTAGAGTTGATATTGGAGCTTTGATATTGGAGCCTTTGGCAGCTTCTAAAGTTGATATTGGAGCCTCGGCAGCTTCTAGAGTTGATATTGGAGCTTCGGCAGCTTCTAGAATTGATATTGGAGATCGGCAGCTTCTAGAGTGGATATTTTAGCCTCGGCAGCTTCTAGAGTTGATATTGGAGCTTCGGCAGCTTCTAGAATTTATATTGGAGCCTTTGGCAGCTTCTAAAGTTGATATTGGAGCCTCGGCAGCTTCTAGAGTTGATATTGGAGCTTCGGCAGCTTCTAGAATTGATATTGGAGATCGGCAGCTTCTAGAGTGGATATTTGAGCCTCGGCAGCTTCTAGAATTGATATTGGAGATCGGCACACTTATCACTTGATGCATCTTCATTGTGCCTTTCACTGCAGTTTTTGGACGATAAACACCCACGGATGTAAAGGCTTCCGTTGGTGGCGCAACCCAAAATGGCCTGAAGGTGCAAAAGAAAGATTAGGAGATCGATCCTTCTCCTGTGTAGATTCTTCCTTGGTTGTCAGCTAACTTTTTTTTGCATTTTCTGTTTGTTTCGCGTGACCATTTGTTTCTTCTCTGTAGTCATGTGACTCACATCATCCCTTCTTGGATTCAGCAGATGCACGGTTTCTCTTCGTCCACACAACGGTACAAAGATCTCCATCCACTCCAGCCCTCTTCTTTTAAAAACCTAGTGTAGTCTGGGCGAGCCTTTGCAGTCGGTATTGCTTCACTGTGTTCCCAATAGTTTTACTCTTGCAATCATCTGCCTCTCATTTTCTTTTATGGTGTTGCAATATTTAGTTCTAATGTTTCGACCAATGATGAGTGCAACAGAATGATTATTCTAATGGTTGGATGGCAGTCTTTCTGGCCTTTTCTTCTCTCCATTTTTTTCCCTTAACACACTTCTCTCTCTAACTGACATCTGCTATCCTCCTTTTCCCTGTTTCTCTGACATCTGTCTCTCTTTCTCAAAGTACTTGAGTCTTTTCTCTGGGTCTGCATCACGGTGTGCTCAGTAACACCACTGCATTTCAGGAGCCCTGAGTGATGATGCCATTCCCTAACAAATGCATGTAACTGTTTTAATATCTTATAACACACACACGCACACACACACACACACACACACACACACACACACACACACACACACACACACACACACACACACACACACACACACACACACACACACACACACACACACACACACACACACACACACACACACACACACACACAGGAGGCTGCTGAGGGGAGGGCGGCTCACAATAATGGTTGGAATAGAGTGAATGGAATGGTATCAACCACATCGAAAACATGTTTGATGTGTTCAATACCATTGCATTTATTCAATTCTAGCTATTACTATGAGCCTGTCCTCCCCAATTAAGGTGCCACCAGCCGGCTGTGATACACACATATATAGTTGCTAATTACATTACAATTGAATTATTATAATTTCATATACATTGCAATACAATGACATATATCACATTTACGTAAATGTAAGTAGTCCTATTCATTGTAATGTAATTAGAAACAAATGTATCTAAATATACATGTATTATATAAATGGTAATAAATATTGACATAAGTAATTAATTTTCTAGCTTTTCTGACTAAATGTCCACCCTGTTAGATGCATGTTCCACCCATATCCCTAATATGGAACCTAACAGGGTTCTAATTTGGAGGCTAAGTTAGCCATAGCACTGTGAGTGATCAAAATCCAGCTAGCATAATTGTTAACGCTGATAATTTTGTACTTTTCTGTCAAACATATTTTGAAATTCTAATGTAGCCTGACAGGGCAGAAATGTAAGAGTGAGACATTGTTACGAGAATTATGTTCTCAATGTTCATAACCTAATTCAATTAAACTACTCGGTCTGCAACCCAAAATTTGTAAGATACTAGTTGAATGAAATAGACAAGGCCCAGCTAAAATAGTCAAAATGTTTATTCACGAGAGCACTGCTTCGTTGTACAAAACCATTCATTTTATACTAGCTCCTTACGCACATACTTTCACACACAAACAGAAGGTATCCTACTCACATACTGTCTCCTTACCCAACCGACATAGATTATGGAGACCGTGAGAAGCACTCCGTGTCCTCCCCCAAGATTAGGGATGCCGTGAGAAATACTCCCTGCCCTCTCCCAAATCTCTCAGTGGCCCCCAACCAAGGTCGGCACCGAATTTTGCTCAGACAGTCTGTGTTTAAGATACTACATTGATCAAAAAAATAAAGGGAACACTTAAATAACACAATGTGACTCCAAGTCAATCACATTTCTGTGAAATCAAACTGTCAACTTAGGAAGCAACACTGATTGACAATACATTTCACATGCTGTTGTGCAAATGGAATAGACAACAGGTGGAAATTATAGGCAATTAGCAAGACACCCCCAATAAAGGAGTGGTTCTGCAGGTGGGGACCACAGACCACTTCACAGTTCCTATGCTTCCTGGCTGATGTTTTGGTCACTTTTTAATGCTGGCGGTGCTTTCACTCTAGTGGTAGCATGAGACGGAGTCTACAACCCACACAAGTGGCTCAGGTAGTGCAGCCCATCCAGGATGGGACATCAATGCGAGCTGTGGCAAGAAGGTTTGCTGTGTCTGTCAGCGTAGTGTCCAGAGCATGGAGGCGCTACCAGGAGACAGGCCAGTACATCAGGAGAAGTGGAGGAGGCCGTAGGAAGGCAACAACCCAGCAGCAGGACCGCTACCTCCGCCTTTGTGCAAGGAGGAGCACTGCCAGAGCCCTGCAAAATGACCTCCAGCAGGCCACAAATGTGCATGTGTCTGCTCAAACGGTCAGAAACAGACTCCATGAGGGTGGTATGAGGACCCGACGTCCACAGGTGGGGGTTGTGCTTACAGCCCAACACCGTGCAGGACGTTTTTCATTTGCCAGAGAACACCAAGATTGGCAAATTTGCCACTGGCGCCCTGTGCTCTTCACAGATGAAAGCAGGTTCACACTGAGCACATGTGACAGACGTGACAGTCTGGAGACGCCGTGGAGAACGTTCTGCTGCCTACAACATCCTCCAGCATGACCGGTTTGGTGGTGGGTCAGTCATGGTGTGGGGTGGCATTTCTTTGGGGGGCCGCACAGCCCTCCATGTGCTGGCCAGATGTAGCCTGACTGCCATTAGGTACCGAGATGAGATCCTCATACCCCTTGTGAGACCATATGCTGGTGCGGTTGGCCCTGGCTTCCTCCTAATGCAAGACAATGCTAGACCTCATGTGGCTGGAGTGTGTCAGCAGTTCCTGCAAGAGGAAAGCATTGATGTTATGGACTGACCCACCCGTTCCCCAGACCTGAATCCAATTGAGCACATCTGGGACATCATGTCTCGCTCCATTCACCAACGCCACGTTGCACCACAGATTGTCCAGGAGTTGGCGGATGCTTTAGTTCAGGTCTGGGAGGAGATCCCTCAGGAGACCATCCGCCACTTCATCAGGAGCATGCCCAGGCGTTGTAGGGAGGTCATACAGGCACGTGGAGGCCACACACACTACCGAGCCTCATTTTGACTTGTTTTAAGGCCATTACATCAAAGTTGGATCAGCCTGTAGTGTGGTTTTCCACTTTCATTTTGAGTGTGACTCCAAATCCAGACCTCCATGGGTTGATAAATCTGATTTCCATTGATAATATTTGTGTGATTTTGTTGTCGGCACATTCAACTATGTAAATAAAAAAGTATTTAATAAGAATATTTCATTCATTCAGATCTAACATGTGTTATTTTAGTGTTCCCTTAATTTTTTTGAGCAGTGTATAAAGACATTTTGTACAGAGATATTGTTTTACCCTAATGCTGATTAAAACTACACACATCATTAATAATCATTTTATGATCCTACTCAATTTCATACAATCATTGTCATGTTTTGTCTTATATTGTCTTGTCATTTTGCTTTTCCTTCTGTTCGTTTTCCCCCTGCTGGTCTTTTTAGGTTCGTTCTCCTTTTTTCTCTCTCCCTCTCTCTCTCTCTTCTCTCTATCGTTCCGTTCCTGCTCCCAGCTGTTCCTATTCCCCTAATCAATCATTTAGTCTTCCCACACCTGTTCCCTATCTTTTCCCCTGATTAGAGTCCCTATTTCTCCCCTTGTTTTCCGTTTCTGTCCTGTCGGATCCTTGTATATTGTTCACCGTGCTGTGTCTTTGTATCGCCCTGTCGTGTCGTGTTTCCCTCAGATGCTGCGTGGTGAGCAGGTGTCTGAGTCTGCTACGGTCAAGTGCCTTCCCGAGGCAACCTGCAGTTTATGATCGAGTCTCCAGTCTGTTCTCGTCATTACGAGTGGAATTGTTCTTTATGCTTTATTTATCGCTCCGATTTGTCTAGGAGTATTGAAGATTTACTTTACTGGATTAAAGACTGTTTTCGCCAAGTCGCTTTTGGGTCCTCATTCACCTGCATAACAATCATATGGTTTTGGGATGGAATATTCTAATCATTCATTTAAACATATAAATTCCATTAACAATCCACCCTTAATGACTAAATAATACACACTGATACCTCAAATACTATATGGAAACATCAATGGTACACAAGAATAATTCAAACCAATACATGTATGTACATTCGATATTCATCAATGACTGTTATAGACCAACATCCAATCATAATGCTTCCTGTTAAGATTTTTATTACTATCTTCATTAAAAAACAGTCTTAAACATAAAAAATTGTCTCATCCAACATTGGCTCCTCATAGTTAAAAGAAATGGAGCCATCTCCTAGGCTTGGAGGCCTGTATGCGTCATTCCACTGGCCAGAGCTCGGAATTGGTCCGTATCTCACCGTCTATTGCGTCATTGACCTCTCCAGTCCTGGTAATCAAACCTCTCACACAGGGGACAAAACAACAACCACACAGAACCAAAACACTCATACAGGTGAAAGTTGCCCACAACACAGTGATTACAACATTTTTCCATTTCCCAAACATACTGTCAAAACAATTTGTTAGAGAATTATCCACCTCAGAGTTCTCTGCTAATTCATGAGCTAATGTGGTTAAACCAGCCAGGGCCTTGGTCACTGATCCGTCTGGAGCTGTGTTATCGGGGATGGAAGTACAACATTCTGATCCGAATATCATACATACCCCACCCTTTTCAGCCAGTAACATATCCAATGCTATTCTATTCTGCCAACCCTTTTATCGCCTCTCTAGTATAGATGAAACGCTGTTGGTTATAGTAGATATAATTGATCCAATCTACATTTTTATTGAGAGTTGACCACCAGAAGATGCTTGATTCCAATCCAGCCCATATCTGATTCCTATCTTTGAACTCATCAGGCACCCCCATTGGATCTCCAATGCTATCAATGTAAACTCTATTGTCAAAAGATCCTGAGAGCGCACTCCTTCTTTCACTTCGACCTGGCCCTAAGTCTTTGTGTTGGATAAGGGTGAAGGGCCTGCCTAACTGCGCTAGTGCACAAATACCGGTCCAATTTGTAGGCAGGTTAGGCCACAGCTTCATACTTCCACACAACCACCAGACATCTGCTCTGGGCCTTTTTATCTTACTAAAGTCCTCGGAACTCAACCATCCAGTTGTCTTGTCGGTTGTAACATTCTCTGTCCTATTGCATGTTCTTACTTCCACCACATGCCATCCGTGTGTGATGTATCAAGCCATACGATATTAATTTCCTCCTGTAACTGTGAAAGGGGGAAGTCTGGATGTAATGGGCACATGGGGATACAGATAAGTGGAAAGGGGATGGTTGTCAACTGAGGTTTTGCTGTGTCGCAGGCATAACATTATTCTTTCGCTACTGATCTGGCTGTATACTGAATCCATTCCAACCATAGGTTGGAATCCCCATAACCAGTTTCCACCTCAATCACTTCCTTAAGATCTTTGGTCTGGACTATCCGCACCGGTCCTTGGCTCTGGACTACTCCACGGTCAGGATCTGTTTTGTCAGGGGCTCTGCTTGTACTCTGGCTGACTGTAGAACTATCACCGGCCCTAACCTCTTCTACCCGGAATGGTAATATGGTGTCAACCGAAACCTGATCCAAACCAACATACCATAACCCGAGATCCTCTTTCTTTACGTTATTAATGGTAATTCGTACCTTTATGCAATACTTCCCTCGCTCTGGATTACAGTCAAAAACCCTCACCTTCACTATACTCCATCTTCTTCCATACTGGGTATGTGTATTTACATAGCCCTCTCTCTCGCTGTGAGCTATGACCTGTTTCCATGAACTACACGGGGACTTGCACAGACATCTTCCATAAAGGCTCATAGTTCTAGACTGCCAAGGGGTCAGAGACCCCATTTGGTCTATATAGAACTCAACTGAGACATCCTTCCCAATCTTCACTCTCACTTCCTGTTTACCCAGATTAAGTGATCTTTTATGCCTCATCGTCTACACTATGGGTTAATATATACCACCTTCTGTCTTCTCGGGTGGGTCATGGTGTACTAGGAATATTTCTCCCACAATCAGACAGCTCAGACCGACCAGCAATCCTGTAAAGCCGAACCCTTTCCCGGAGAACATATCATCAGCTAGAGGCCAGCCCATACTTTCACTTCTATGAACGCACATAGGGAGGATAGGGTGGGTTAGAGAATCTTCGTTAGAGAGGTGACTCCGAACCCTATTGGTATTCGGTTCTTCTCTTAACTCTGTGATTGTTCGCCAGTGTGAGTGTGTCTTACCCTCTTGCAATGTGTGACATGAACCCAGGTAGTACTTGGTATGGCCCCTCCCACCGTGGCTGCCAAGTAAGTTGTTAACGCTTCTACCCATTTGCTATATCTATTATATATATAAACAAAACACACATGTTTTTTATTATCCAATAGGCCACAAAGTGTGTCCTAACCTGTTGATACATGGCTCTGCCCATGTATCAATTTGCCGCACATCTAAACAATTACTTAGGTAAGCCTAGGTAAGCCTATGTGCTTGTCTGTGTAAATATTCACCTTTCTCCCCTATCTTATTTGGCAGGCACTCGTCAATGCTACTATTTCGGCCTGTTGTGCAGAATCATTTCTGGGCAATGGTTCAGTGTCTAATACCTTATTTCCTGAAACCAACAAAGCTTTCATTCCCCTTTTGTCTCCACTCAGTATCTGTTATCTACCCATTCTGTGTCACTTCTATCTTCTTTCCTCATGCTACTCCCCAACCCTCAAGGTCTCAGTAGTGCGGACAACCCATTCGGTCTGTCTGCAAACAGTCTCTCGAAGTGCTTGATATGAACACCCTGCCATTAGACACCCACAACTGTGATTAATGTGCACTGCCCCTGCAAAATAAAATTAACTCAACCGGCATCCACTTTACTGACCTGACATTGTTCCACATAATGGAAACAGATCATAATGTTAGAATACATTAACTTTCTGTTCCAATGCACTGGTGTTACCTAAACTATCAAACCAAGAATCAATAATCAAAACTATCACGAATCATAAAGGTTTTAACTATTCCGACCTGTATTCCTCTCAACCAAAAACCAACTCACCTATCCTTTCCAGGAGGAAACATAACCCCTACTCAAACAGAGTTCTGCTTTAATTCTATCGTAAGAGTAAAACCAAACTTTCCAACTTTCTCTTCTCTTTTGGCTTCACCCTTATGAAATGTAAAAAAAGATCAGTTAGGCAAGACAATGTATTACATCGAAATAGCCTCGCTATTATTTAGAATGAATTAGTCTTTCAATTTAACCTAAACCAGCTATTAAAACGTTCAGTTTATATCTTAAACAAACACTAACAACCGTATCTCTCCCGGCAAAACATGTCAATATTTGAATTACAATCCAAATGAATTTTAGTCTATTGGTGCATAGGCTGAGATATGAACCTGATTCTCCCACGTTGTTGGCAAGAATTCAACCCCAGGATCACCAACACTATTGGAATGATGAAGATGCAAATAACACTATTATTATAATTGTCTGTAGTCATAAACTCCGGCACGTACTACCGAGACAATTCCCAGAAAATAGCCCTAATTTAAAGGTCCAAGCGTTTCCCAGCGAGGATTCTCCTTACTCTCTCTCTCTCTCTCTCTCTCTCTCTCTCTCTCTCTCTCTCTCTCTCTCTCTCTCTCTCTCTCTCTCTCTCTCTCTCTCTCGTTGTCTCTGCCTCTCTTTTTTTCCCCTGTATGTCCCCTTACCTTCTCTTTTCCTTTCCTCTCTTGGCCCTTGTCACTCTTTCTATCTCCTACTCAGCATTTAGGAACAATTACTATTATGACTTTTGTTATTAGGTCTCACACACACACATCATTTTTTCCCCTGCTGATATCCTTCTTGTAACTTTCTCTCACCCTTTCTCTACGCTTGCCTTCTTACCTTCCTTTCTGGGATTCAGATAGCCAGGTAGTTAACCCTCGACCTGCTGCTACCCTTGACTATCTACACACGTCTTATGTATCTACTTTATCATTCATTCTAATTTTTCTACATCTAGACGTCTCTAAAATTCGTACTTCTTTCTCCATTTTGGGCATTAGATTGACCTCTCCATTTTGGGCATTAGATTTACCTCTCATCCCTTGTTAATTCCGGGACCTCCTTTGAGGATTTACTACCCATCGTTAGTAAAACCTTGAAGTTCCTATGCTTATTCTCAAAATCTATGTGTATGGATTTCTATGATTGATGTATGTGCTCTTTTCCCATTATCTTATTCTCAAAATCTATGTGTATGTATTTCTAATTCTGATTAAATTACTCCTATGTGTCTCACTATTGATGTGTATGTCACTACTCCCTATGTGTGGGCTCACAGTTACTATGCTTATTTTGCTATGTCTTAACCTATGTGTGCTTTTCCTTCCTTGAAAGTTTAACTATAGAGGTGTCGATTGGACAATAGGTCTAACCCGTATACAACCTATAAGCTATTTTCTAGGGGTCGTAAATCCCTAGTCAGCAGCCTATTTTTCTGTTGTTCCTTGTTATTTAGACATTAAAATCTCATATCTCACTCCACTATATTAGGCTTCCCTTCTTCGTTGGATAATAAGACCTAGATGTGCGTAGATCTGACTCTCCCCTTCCTGCTAATATCCCCTTGTTCAATTACATTTAGATCTCAATATTCTCTAGTTTTGTCACGCCCTGGCCATAGAGAGGCTTTTTATTCTCTATTTTGGTTAGGCCAGGGTGTGACTATGTTCTTTTTTCTATGTTTTTGTATTTCTGTGTTTTTGGCTGGGTATGGTTCTCAATCATGGACAGCTGTCTGTCGTTGTCTCTGATTGAGAACCATACTTAGGCAGCCTGTTTTCCCACTATGGGTAGTTGTTTTCTGTGTCTGTGTTTCACCATACAGAAACTGTTTCGTTCATTTTCATTCATTCTCTTTGTTATTTTGTTTTGTGTTCAGTTTAAATAAAAATAACATGAACACTTACCACGCTGCACTTTGGTCCACACTTTCTTCATACGCCGACCGTTACAAGTTTATATTGGTACTGCAGATACCCTGTGTCATTACGGACCCCCTTCTACTGCTGCCTAGGTGGCTCTACACCCAATTCCTATCTACCATTTGCATAGAATACTTTGTTCCCTTTAAAACTTTTCTCTACACGAAATTCTAAAGAAAGGTCACCGCGTTAGAATGCCCTATGGGAATTTTAAAATCAACACCTAAACTACACAAAAGCAATCAGAAATATATTTCTGAATGTAGCCCAAGTGTCAATTCCACATAATTTGTGAATAAAGATTTACTGACCTCCGTCTCATAGACTGGGAAAAGCAATGTAGGTTGGATCTCGTCACCACCTCTGTCATATACCAGTTCACCACTGGCCTGAAATAAACCCTCAATTCAGAGGTCAGGACTTTGTCTTACAGATCCTGGATCCTGGATCCGCCCGTGCACGGTTTTCAGCAGTTCCTTGGGACGACAGAGGCAGGTTTTGAGATCCGGCTCGAAGGACTACATTGTTACAAGAATTATGTTCTCAATGTTCATAACCCAATTCAATTAAACTACTCGGTCTGCAACCCAGAATTTGTAAGATACTGGTTGAATGAAACAGACAGAGGCCCAGCTAAAATAGCCAAAATGTTTGAGCACGAGAGCGCTGCTTCGTTGTACAAAACCATTCATTTTATACTAGCTCCTTACGCACAAACTTTCACACACAAACAAAAGGTATCCTACTCACATACTGTCTCCCTACCCAGCCGACACAGATTATGGAGACCGTGAGAAGCACTCCCTCTCCTCCCCCAAGATTAGGGATGCCGTGAGAAATACTCCCTGCCCTCTCCCAAATCTCTGTGGCCCCCAGTCAAGGTCGGCACCGAATTTTGCTCAGACAGTCTGTGTTTAAGATACTATAAAGACATTTTGTACAGAGATATTGTTTTACCCTTAATGTCATGTTTGTCATTTATTATCATGTCTTGTCCCTGTGCTCCCCATTCTGTTCGTTTCCCTCTGCTGGTCTTATTGGGTTCTTTCCCCTCTTTCTATCCCTCTCTCTCCCCCTCCCCCTCTCACTCTCTCGCTCTCTCTTCTCTCTGTCGTTCCGTTCCTGCTCCCAGCTGTTCCTATTCCCCTAATCATCATTTAGTCTTCCCACACCTGTTCCCGATCCTTTCCCCTGATTAGAGTCCCTATTTATTCCTTTGTGTTCCGTTCCTGTCCCGTCGGTTCCTTGTTTAGTATTCACCATGCTGTGATTGCGTTTCGCCCTGTCCTGTCGTGTTTTTGCTGTGATGGTGTATCGCCCTGTCCTGTCGTGTTTTTTTGCCTTCATCAGATGCTGCGTGTGAGCAGGTGTCTCTGTCAACTACGGCCTGCGCCTACCCGAAGCGACCTGCAGTCTGTGGCCGCTTCTCCTGTTATTCCCCTCTACAAACTAGAGGATTTCTGTTATTCCCTGTTTGGACTTGAATAAACTCTGTTTCTGTTAAGTCGCTTTTGGGTCCTCTTTCACCTGCATGACAGAAGGAACCGACCGACTGAATGGACCCAGCGACTTCAGACGCTCGTTACACTGCCGTCAAGATCCAAGGAGCCATGCTCGGCAGACACGAGCAGGAATTGTCTGCTGCTCGCCATGCCGTGGAGAACCTGGCCGCTCAGGTTTCCGACCTCTCTGGACAGTTCCAGAGTCTACGTCTCGTGCCACCTGTTACTTCCTGGCCTGCCGAGCCTCCAGAACCTAGGGTTAATAACCCACCTTGCTACTCCGGGCAGCCCACTGAGTGCCGCTCCTTTCTCACGCAGTGTGAGATTGTGTTCTCTCTCCAACCCAACACATACTCTAGAGAGAGAGCTCGGGTTGCTTACGTCATTTCACTCCTTACTGGCCGGGCTCGAGAATGGGGCACAGCTATCTGGGAGGCAAGGGCTGATTGCTCTAACAAGTTCCAGAACTTCAGAGAGGAGATGATTCGGGTTTTTGACCGTTCAGTTTTTGGTAGGGAGGCTTCTAGGGCCCTGGCTTCCTTATGCCAAGGTGAACGGTCCATAACGGATTATTCTATTGAGTTTCGCACTCTTGCTGCCTCTAGTGAGTGGAACGAGCCGGCGCTGCTCGCTCGTTTTCTGGAGGGACTCCACGCAGTGGTTAAGGATGAGATTCTCTCCCGGGAGGTTCCTTCAGATGTGGACTCTTTGATTGCTCTCGCCATCCGCATAGAACGACGGGTAGATCTTCGTCACCGGGCTCGTGGAAGAGAGCTCGCATCAACGGTGTTTCCCTGCTCCGCATCGCAACCATCTCCCTCCTCTGGCTTTGAGACTGAGCCCATGCAGCTGGGAGGGATTCGCATCTCGACTAAGGAGAGGGAACGGAGGATCACCAACCGCCTGTGCCTCTATTGCGGAGTTGCTGGACATTTTGTTAATTCATGTCCAGTAAGAGGCCAGAGCCCATCAGTAAGCGGAGGGCTACTGGTGAGCGCTACTACTCAGGTCTCTTCATCTAGATCTTGTACTACTATGTCGGTCCATCTACGCTGGACCGGTTCGGTGCTACATGCAGTGCCTTGATTGACTCTGGGGCTGAGGGTTGTTTCATGGACGAAGCATGGGTTCGGAAACATAACATTCCTTTCAGACCGTTAGACAAGCCTACGCCCATGTTTGCCTTAGATGGTAGTCATCTTCCCAGTATCAAATTTGAGACACTACCTTTAACTCTCACAGTATCTGGTAACCACAGTGAGACTATTTCTTTTTTGATTTTCCGTTCACCGTTTACACCTGTTGTTTTGGGTCATCCCTGGCTAGTATGTCATAATCCTTCTATTAATTGGTCTAGTAATTCTATCCTATCCTGGAACGTTTCTTGTCATGTGAAGTGTTTAATGTCTGCCATCCCTCCCGTTTCTTCTGTCCCTACTTCTCAGGAGGAACCTGGCGATTTGACAGGAGTGCCGGAGGAATATCATGATCTGCGCACGGTCTTCAGTCGGTCCCGAGCCAACTCCCTTCCTCCTCACCGGTCGTATGATTGTAGTATTGATCTCCTTCCGGGGACCACTCCTCCTCGAGGTAGACTATACTCTCTGTCGGCTCCCGAACGTAAGGCTCTCGAGGATTATTTGTCTGTGTCTCTTGACGCCGGTACCATAGTGCCTTCTTCTTCTCCCGCCCGGGCGGGGTTCTTTTTGTTAAGAAGAAGGACGGTACTCTGCGCCCCTGCGTGGATATCGAGGGCTGAATGACATAACGGTTAAGAATCGTTATCCGCTTCCCCTTATGTCATCAGCCTTCGAGATTCTGCAGGGAGCCAGGTGCTTTACTAAGTTGGACCTTCGTAACGCTTACCATCTCGTGCGCATCAGAGAGGGGGACGAGTGGAAAACGGCGTTTAACACTCCGTTAGGGCATTTTGAGTACCGGGTTCTGCCGTTCGGTCTCGCCAATGCGCCAGCTGTTTTTCAGGCATTAGTTAATGATGTTCTGAGAGACATGCTGAACATTTTTGTTTTTGTCTATCTTGACGATATCCTGATTTTTTCTCCGTCACTCGAGATTCATGTTCAGCACGTTCGACGTGTTCTACAGCGCCTTTTAGAGAATTGTCTCTACGTAAAGGCTGAGAAGTGCTCTTTTCATGTCTCCTCCGTTACTTTTCTCGGTTCCGTTATTTCCGCTGAAGGCATTCAGATGGATTCCGCTAAGGTCCAAGCTGTCAGTGATTGGCCCGTTCCAAGGTCACGTGTCGAGTTGCAGCGCTTTTTAGGTTTCGCTAATTTCTATCGGCGTTTCATTCGTAATTTCGGTCAAGTTGCTGCTCCTCTCACAGCTCTTACTTCTGTCAAGACGTGTTTTAAGTGGTCCGGTTCCGCCCAGGGAGCTTTTGATCTTCTAAAAGAACGTTTTACGTCCGCTCCTATCCTCGTTACTCCTGACGTCACTAGACAATTCATTGTCGAGGTTGACGCTTCAGAGGTAGGCGTGGGAGCCATTCTATCCCAGCGCTTCCAGTCTGACGATAAGGTTCATCCTTGCGCTTATTTTTCTCATCGCCTGTCGCCATCTGAGCGCAACTATGATGTGGGTAACCGTGAACTGCTCGCCATCCGCTAGCCCTAGGCGAATGGCGACAGTGGTTGGAGGGGGCGACCGTTCCTTTTGTCGTTTGGACAGACCATAAGAACCTTGAGTACATCCGTTCTGCCAAACGACTTAATGCCCGTCAAGCTCGTTGGGCGTTGTTTTTCGCTCGTTTCGAGTTTGTGATTTCTTACCGTCCGGGTAGCAAGAACACCAAGCCTGATGCCTTATCCCGTCTGTTTAGTTCTTCTGTGGCTTCTACTGATCCCGAGGGGATTCTTCCTTATGGGCGTGTTGTCGGGTTAACAGTCTGGGGAATTGAAAGACAGGTTAAGCAAGCACTCACGCACACTGCGTCGCGCGCGCTTGTCCTAGTAACCTCCTTTTCGTTCCTGTTTCCACTCGTCTGGCTGTTCTTCAGTGGGCTCACTCTGCCAAGTTAGCTGGTCATCCCGGTGTTTGAGGCACTCTTGCGTCTATTCGCCAGCGCTTTTGGTGGCCGACTCAGGAGCGTGACACGCGCCGTTTCGTGGCTGCTTGTTCGGACTGCGCGCAGACTAAGTCGGGTAACTCTCCTCCTGCCGGTCGTCTCAGACCGCTCCCCATTCCTTCTCGACCATGGTCTCACATCGCCTTAGGCTTCATTACCGGTCTGCCTTTGTCTGCGGGGAAGACTGTGAGAGCCGCCAATAAACGCAGGATTAAGAGTCCAAGGTATTGTTGCGGCCAGAGAGTGTGGCTTTCCACTCGCAACCTTCCTCTTACGACAGCTTCTCGTAAGTTGACTCCGCGGTTCATTGGTCCGTTCCGTGTCTCCCAGGTCGTCAATCCTACGCTGTGCGACTGCTTCTTCCGCGACATCTTCGTCGCGTCCATCCTGTCTTCCATGTCTCCTGTGTTAAGCCCTTTCTTCGCACCCCCGTTCGTCTTCCCTCCCCCTCCCGTCCTTGTCGAGAGCGCACCTATTTACAAGGTACATAAGATCATGGACATGCGTTCTCGGGACGGGGTCACCAATACTTAGTGGATTGGGAGGGTTACGGTCCTGAGGAGAGGAGTTGGGTTCCGTCTCGGGACGTGCTGGACCGTTCACTCATCGATGATTTCCTCCGTTGCCGCCAGGATTCCTCCTCGAGTGCGCCAGGAGGCGCTCGGTGAGTGGGGGTACTGTCATGTTTGTCATTTATTATCATGTCTTGTCCCTGTGCTCCCCATTCTGTTCGTTTCCCTCTGCTGGTCTTATTGGGTTCTTTCCCTCTTTCTATCCCTCTCTCTCCCCCTCCCCTCTCACTCTCTCGCTCTCTCTTCTCTCTGTCGTTCCGTTCCTGCTCCCAGCTGTTCCTATTCCCTAATCATCATTTAGTCTTCCCACACCTGTTCCCGATCCTTTCCCCTGATTAGAGTCCCTATTTATTCCTTTGTGTTCCGTTCCTGTCCCGTCGGTTCCTTGTTTAGTATTCACCATGCTGTGATTGCGTTTCGCCCTGTCCTGTCGTGTTTTTGCTGTGATGGTGTATCGCCCTGTCCTGTCGTGTTTTTTGCCTTCATCAGATGCTGCGTGTGAGCAGGTGTCTCTGTCAACTACGGCCTGCGCCTACCCGAAGCGACCTGCAGTCTGTGGCCGCTTCTCCTGTTATTCCCCTCTACAAACTAGAGGATTTCTGTTATTCCCTGTTTGGACTTGAATAAACTCTGTTTCTGTTAAGTCGCTTTTGGGTCCTCTTTCACCTGCATGACACTTAATTCTAACTAAAACTACACGCATCATTAATAATAATTTTGTGATCCTAATCAATTTCATACAATCATATGGTTTCAGGGTGGAATATTCTAATCATTCATTTAAACATATAAATTCCATTAACAGGCATACTGACAAACATCATGAAACATTAAAATATAGAAAAAAACAAGTATTGATACTGACTTGGCTTTGCGCTGTTGTTTTCTCGCCCCAAAACATGATTGACATTTCCTGAATGTGATGTCAATGTGGGAAGGGGCTGTTTTTTAAAGGGGTATTACTGCAAACTAACAGGGTGGAAAGTGAAATCAGGGACACACAAAAAATCTTAAATACAGCATTGGAGGTTGCTAAGGGGAAGACGGCTTATAATAATGGTTATAACCGAATGAATCAAATAACATTTTATTGGTCACATACACAACGTTAGCAGATGTTATTGCGAGTGTAGCGAAGTGCTTGTGCTTCTAGTTCCGACAGTGCAGCAATATCAACAAGTAATCTAACAATTCCACAACAACTACCTAATACACACAAATCTAAGTAAAAGGATGGATTAAGAATATGTACATATAAATATATAGATGAGCAATGACCGAGTGGCATAGGCAAAATGCAATAGATGGTATAAAATACAGTATATACAGTTGAAGTCGGAAGTTTACATATACTTAGGTTGGAGTCTTAAAACTTGTTTTTTCAACCACTCCACAAATGTATTGTTAACAAACTATAGTTTTGGCAAGTCGGTTAGTACATTTACTTTGTGCATGACACAAGTCATTTTTCCAACAATTGCTTACAGAGATTATTTCACTTATAATTCACTGTATCACAATTCCAGTGGGTCAGAAGTTTACATACACTAAGTTGACTATGCCTTGGAAAATTCCAGAAAATTATGTCATTGCTTTAGAAGCTTCTGATAGGCTAATTGACATAATTTGAGTCCATTTGAGGTGTATCTGTGGATGTACTTCAAGGCCTACCTTCAAACTCAGTGCCTCTTTGCTTGACATCATTGGAAAATCAAAAGAAATCAGCCAAGACCTCAGAAACAAATTGTAGACTTCCACAAGTCTGGTTCATCCGTGGGAGCAATTTCCAAACGCCTGAAGGTACCATGTTCATCTGTACAAACAATATTACGCAAGTATAAACACCATGGAACCACGCAGCTGTCATACCGCTCAGGAGGGAGACGCGTTCTGTCTCCTAGAGATGAACGTACTTTGGTGCGAAATGTGTAAATCAATCCCAGAACAACAGCAAAGGACCTTCTGAAGATGCTGGAGGAAACAGGTACAAAAGTATCTATATAAATGAGTCCTATATCAACATAACCTGAATGTCCGCTCAGCAAGGAAGAAGCCACTGCTCCAAAACCGCCATAAAAAAGCCAGACTACGGTTTTCAACTGCACATGGGGACAAAGATCATACTTTTTGGAGGAATGTCCTCTGGTCTGATGAAACAAAAATAGAGCTGTTTGGCCATAATGACCATAGTTATGTTTGGAGGAAAAAGGGGGAGGCTTGCAAGCTGAAGAACACCATCCCAACCGTGAAGCACGGGGGTGCCAACATCACATTGTGGGGGGGCTTTGCTGCAGGAGGGACTGGTGCACTTCACAAAATAGATGGCAACATGAGGAAGGAAAATTATGTGGATATATTGAAACAACATCTCAAGACATCAGTCAGGAAGTTAAAGCTTGGTCACAAATGGATCTTCCAAATAGACAATGACCCCAAGCATACTTCCAAATTTGTGGCAAAATTGTTTAAGGACAACAAAGTCAAGGTATTGGAGTGGCCATCACAAAGCCCTGTCCTCAATCCTATAGAAAATTTGTGGGACCTGCAATGCTGCAGACATTTTTTGGTACCCTTCCCCTGATCTGTGCCTCAACACAATACTGTCTCGGAGCTCTACGGACAATTCCTTAGACTTCATGGCTTTGTTTTTGCTCTGACATGCACTGTCAACTGTGGGACATTATATAGACAGGTGCGTGCCTGTGCAAACTATTGAATTTACCACAGGTGGACTCCAAGTTGTAGAAACATCTCAAGGATAATCAATGGAAACAAGATGAGCTCAACTTCGAGTCTCATGGTAAATAGGCCTGAATACTAATGTAAATAAAGTTTTGTTTTTTATGTACATCTGTTTTCGCTTTGTCATTATGGGGTATTGTGTATAGATTTCTGTAGATTAAATGTGATTTAATCCATTTTATAATAAGGCTGTAACGTAACAAAATGTGGAATACATCAAGGGGTCTGAATACTTTCTGAAGGCACTGTATTTACCTAGTTACATTACAGTGTCATATCCTAGTGTCATAGTGGCATAGCGTATCCAATTAATGACGTAGCTAGCTATAAAAAAAAACGTAGTTACTTACCAACAACACACCAGTCTCAGGGTTGACGTTGACAGCCCAAGTAGAAGCTACCCATACCAAAGCCTAATATAATAACATATATTTAAAATCTATTTATGTAATATGTCCTAATATTTTAAAATAAGTACTGTATATCTAAATACATGTGTTACTCATATGTCCATAAACAGAATGTCCAATATATTTCAGACATTTACATATTCGATTTTAGCTGGGGGATTTTATGTTGTAGTATGCATTTTACATACATGTGCTATCCATATATTTACATGTATTCGTTTAAAATATATTTAACAGTATACATGATTATTTATGGTCAATATATTTATATATGAATAATACATATTTTATATATGAGTAATGCATAGTTCATAATATCTTGTGATATATGTGCAAGAAATGTAAGTTATTAATTATTAAAGGCACACAACACAAAACAAGAAAGAATGGGGAAAGAAATTCCCCTTTGTGAGCTCATAAAGTCACTGAAAGGTCGCATCTGAAAAATAAAATACGATGTACAAATGACCTCTGTGCACTTATCTGTATTTGAAAATGGGCTCTTTAAAAACAAGTTGACAGTAATCCTGAGGATAATGTGACAGAGTCACTGAAAATAAAATCCCAAAATGAGGGATGTTGTACAAAACAAAGTCATCAGCAATTGGATCGTCTCTTACCAATCAAAGTATCAAAGCTAATGACGAATTATCTAAACGTGGCTGTGTTCTCGCTCTAGCCCAAACGATCAGTTTCTGGGCCTGATCAGATTGTCTAGAATGATTTCCAATCCAGAAATCATCAAGGATGTTCTCGGATCCAGACTCATTGCGGAAAAGAAACTAACGTCTGTAGGCGTGGTGTAACGTTTGGCCGGAGCAAGGAGTTTGGGTAAGCCAGGCAATTCATGTTCAGAAACTAGCTAGCTAAATTATACAAAGGACTAACTTACATTGGCTGGTGTCTGTCCATAGGCAGTTGAGGTTCCAACACATTCCTTGGTAAGCAACATTTAAGATTAACTAGCTAGATTTGGCAATTCAATTACAGTTGAAGTCAGAAGGTTACATTCCCCTTAGCCAAATACGTTTAAACAGTTTTTCAGGTTTTTTTCTCAGTTTTTCACAATTCCTGACATTTAATACTAGTAAAAATTCCCTGTCTTAGGTCAGTTAGGATCACCACTTTATTTTAAGAATGTGAAATGTCAGAATAATAGTAGAGAGAATGATATATTTCAGCTTTTATTTATTTCATCACATTTCCAGGGGGTCAGACGTTTACATACACTCAATTAGTATTTGGTAGCATTGCCTTTAAATTGTTTAACTTGGGTCAAACGTTTCAGGTAGCCTTCCACAAGCTTCCCACAATAAGTTGGGTGAATTATGGCCCATTCCTCCTGACAGAGCTGGTGTAACTGAGTCAGATTTTTGTAGGCCTCCTTGCTCACACATGCTTTTTCAGTTCTGCCCACAAATGTTCTATAGGATTGAGGTCAAGGCTTTGTGATGGCCTCTCCAGTACCTTGACTTTGTTGTCCTTAAACCATTTTGCTTCAACTTTGGAAGTATGCTTGGGGTCATTGTCCATTTGGAAGACCCATTTGCGACCAAGCTTTAATTTCCTGACTGATGTCTTGAGAAGTTGCTTCAATATATCCACATAATTTTCCTTCTCATGATACCATCTATTTTGTGAAGTGCACCAGTCCCCCCCTGCAGCAAAGCACCCCCACAACATGATCCTGCCACCCCCGTGCTTCACGGTTGGGATGGTGTTCTTCGGCTTTCAAGCCTCCCCCATTTTCCTCCAAACATAACGATGGTCATTATGGCCAAACAGTTATATTTTTGTTGTTTCATCAGACCAGAGGACATTTCTCCAAAAAGTACGATCTTTGTCCCCATGTGCAGTTGCAAACCGTAGTCTGGCTTTTTTTTATGGCGGTTTTGAAGCAGTGGCTTCTTCCTTGCTGAGCGGCCTTTCAGGTTATGTTGATATAGGACTCGTTTTACTGTGGATATAGATACTTTTGTACCTGTTTCCTCCAGCATCTTCACAAGGTCCTTTGCTGTTATTCCCGGATTGATTTGCACTTTTCTCACCAAAGTAAGTTCATCTCTAGGAGACAGAACACGTCTCCTTCCTGAGCGGTATGACGGCTGCGTGGTCCCATGGTGTTTATACTTGCGTACTATTGTTTGTACTGATGAACGTGAACATGGTACCTTCAGGCGTTTGTAAATTACTCCCAAGGATGAACCAGACTTGTGGAGGTCTACAATTTTTTTCTGAGGTCTTGGCTGATTTCTTTTGATTTTCCCATGATGACAAGCAAAGAGGCACTGAGTTTGAAGGTAGGCCTTGAAATACATCCACAGGTACACCTCGAATTGACTCAAATGATGTCAATTAGCCTATCAGAAGCTTCAAAAGCCATGACATCATTTTCTGGAATTTTCCAAGCTGTTCAAAGACACAGTCAATTTAGTGTATGTAAACTTCTGACCCACTAGAATTGTGATACAGTGAAATAATCTGTCTGTAAACAATTGTTGGAAAAATGACTTGTCATGCACAAAGTAGATGTCATAACCGACTTGCCAAAACTACCGTTTTTTATAAGAAATTTGTGGAGTGGTTGAAAAACAAGTTTTAATGACTCCAACCTAAGTGTATGTAAACTTCCGACTTCAACTGTATATCTAACACATACATGACATATTAACTCAGAGCTTTAATATCCAAAATAATTCTTACCTTGTTCAGTCACTCTATATATTGTGGTGGCAAGCTAAGCTAACTAGCTGTGGTAGCTAGCTCAGTGAAAACTCTTGCTTGTAGGCAGTTAAGGAAAATACCTTCTTCCTCTGTCACCCGCCATAGGAAAAACACATTTTAAATAAATGTTATGATTATATAATTAAATAAAATGCCATTATCCATGAGAAAGATTTTTGGTGCTGACAGCTGTTCTTCTCTTTCATCTGAAGAAAATGTTAAATTGCTGCTCTGTCAGTTGGAGGCGGAGTTAGGGAACATTTAAAATTGGGATTAACAGTACCAGATAAATATATTATGGGTTTATGTGTCTCTTTTCTAAATACATTTAGCTAACTTACTTTGTTTACTAAGTAGTAGGTAGCCTCAATAGTTACCACAGTTTTGGATAAAATTATCCTAATTACACTTTCTAATACATTTTGACACTAGAATAAATGTTTCTGACTCATATCGATGCGAAAATGTGCTTTTCAAGGGCAGTTTCCTTATTTATTTATATTTTTGTATTTTATTTATTATTATTTATTTATTTATTTATTTGACCCCTTTTTCTCCCCAATTTCGTGATATCCAAGGGTAGTTAGGCTTGTCCTATCGCTGCAACTCCCATACAGACTCGGGAGAGGCGATGGTCGAGAGCCATGCGTTCCCCGAAACACAACCCAGCCAAGACTCACTCACTTTGTAATGATGCCTCAAGCATTGCGATGCTGTACCTTAGACCGCTGCACCGCTCGGGAGGCGGTAGTTGACCTATTAAAGGAAAAATATATATTTATCTATTTTTTATACAGTCCCAAAATGTTTTGCATGTCAGCAGTCAAATTTTCAAGAAATAGGATTTTCAAGATGTAGGATTTTCAAGGAGCAAAGTGTCACTTGCCCCATCATCATGATGATGTACTTTGCATCATATGATGGGCCAATTGTGTGCCACCTCACTTGAAGGCTGGCATGCAAAACATTTTTTGGAATATATTAAGTGGACTAATGAAAAAAAAAAAATATATATATATATAGTTTTTTGAGTGGATTTTTCTTTTAAGACCATAATACATGTTTACCTTTTCAAGTCTGTAAGAATACATGACAAACAACACAAATCGATTACATCCTACTCGTAGATTTAGGATATTGCATATGAGCCTCTCCATCTTTCTCTCTTTCTCTCTTCCCTTACTCCCTCTCTCCCTCTCTGGGCATTACGTGTGTGTGTGGAGGGGCGGGGGGCCGTGTTTTATGTAAGTGGGACCTGGAAGTAACCAGCATGGTTTTTCTCTCGCCTTTGGCGTTGTATGTGTATGTGTGTGTCGGCCCTGCTTTGGGTGGTATGGTTGACCCCTACACTGCCCTTCACACTCACTTGAGGTGGGAGGTTGTTTTATGTTAGTCATAGAGGACACAGGATGTGTGTCACTTGCGTTACTATATTACCATGTTAAATCAGTTTGGAAAGACCAGGGAATTGAGCCCTTCAGATTGAACGATAATATAGAGACTGAGAGTTTTCTCAATTATGACTCCGGCTGATAATGGTGTTTATTGCATTATGAGACTTATTCGTACTGGGAAATATTTTCTCTCACACAGAAAATGACGAGAAGGGTTTTGAAGTGTTAAATCTGCCGCGATGTTATTAGACAACACGAACGCGTTATCCTCCGTGTTTCTAAGTGGTTTCTCCTACGTGACTGACTCCTATAATGACTAATGTTATCATCATCAAGGCATAAAAGAAAACAATAACAACAGGCTCCTTCCTGTTCAGAACTACATCTCACCTTTCTCTAGCATGCGAGGGATGAGGACGTTGTGTTTACCAGTAGAGAGGAATTGCCAATAAAACAACGGGTATAAATACACTTGCAACAGTGGAAAGTCACGGTACTTTCTAGAAATATACCAAAGACTCTTCACCTTGTCAGTAGCTTCCATGCACTCCTGGAGGGGTTTGTTTTGTTAGTGTTTTGTGTGTTTGTGTGCGCTTGTGTGTGTGTGTGTGTGTGTGTGTGTGTGTGTGTGTGTGTGTGTGTGTGTGTGTGTGTGTGTGTGTGTGTGTGTGTGTGTGTGTGTGTGTGTGTGTGTGTGTGTGTGTGTGTGTGTGTGTGTGTGTGTGTGTGTGTGTGTCCGCGTGTTGGAAGAGAGGGGTGCTGTTACTGAGCGGGAATGCCTGGTAGGATGTTTAGGCCTCGGTAACCAAGGCAACCATCTGCTGCTACGCTCGCAATGCTCTTCGGCAGCCCACACAATGTCACCACTGTGACATCCACCCTGCAGTTTTGAGAGAGAGAGAGGGGAAAACAAGAGAGATACATAAAACCCTTCCTGTGTTCTATTTAGATGCAGGGGGACCTGGGCTCCCAGAGGAGTTTCAGTGTGTTGGACCGCCTCCTCCACACACACCCTATCTGGCTGCAGCTGTCAATCAACGCTGACTCCGCCCTCTACATCTTGCTCAGAGAACCTGTCGGGGTGAGGAGAGCCAATCCGATCATTCCATCAATTAATGAACTATCCCTCACTCTCAGGTGAACCGGATCTGTTCAATTTAGTACAGCTTTCCAATGGAGTAGTATACAAGATACTCAGGAACTTACTGTGCAGTTCACAAAGCACCCTCATAAAATCCAACTTCAGCCATGACTTACTGTTACTTACTTACTATTGACAGCACTTATTGAACATTTACAACAGTACTTGTTTAACGGTACGTCATTATGTGTAGTAAAAACGGAGGAAGGGAAGCGCTGCTAATGTACACAATAGTAAGGTCTTTGGAAACAGACGGTTCTCATTGGTAAAAAAGCATAAATTGGTCATCAAAAAGAAAGGAGGTCCAAGGCACTCTTCATGTGATGAATTAAAATGCCGTTATTTGTATGGCATGTTCAATGGGAACAAAATGTAACGCCATGCAGGCGAAACGCATTGTGAGTTTTAAAATCTTTGTTTCCATTGAACGTGCCATACAAATAAAGGCATTTTGATTATACAGGTACATAATTATTGTTCTCTTTGCCAATGTTTATGGATGGCCGCTGTAGACGTTCCTGGTGCGTAAATGCAGCTCCAGCCAGAGGAAGATGTTGTGTGTCCGAGTGACAGCTGACAGGGCAGCGTCCTCCATCAAGGAGTGTCTCATATGTGAGGAGGACTCAAGTGAGTACCATGTGCACATCGAAGTCAACACACACACTAAACCCCGGTCCTGAAGTACTTCCAACAGCACACGTTTTGATTTTAGCCCAGGACAAACGCTCCTGATTCAACTCATCAAGGGCTTGATGATTAGTTGAATCAGGTGTGCTTGTCCGGGGCTACAGTAAACATGTGTACTGTTGAGGGTACTCGAGGACTGGAGTTAAGAAACACTCCTCCTAAACTAACCATGAAACACATGAACAATGAAGAATGCTGCCAAATGTTACAAGGCTGTGATTCGTTTTTAAACTCTCTGCCCTATCACCAGCCTTCGCCCTCGAGAGCTCCGCCCTCAGCTTCCCAGACCTCTGCCGATTGGTGGCCTTCTACTGCATCAGCAGGTGATTAGCACTACCTTTGCACCCATGTACCTGTCAATAACACTGCCACTGCTTTGGTCTGTTTTGTCGACTGACTAAAAATACTCTGTAATGGCACTCCCTTTACAAAACAGGGCACCCACATGTTCCAGCCCACTATGTCTTGGGAACCGCCATATCATTTGATCTGAAATAACTATGTGTGTGTGTTGTCTCCAGAGATGTGCTGCCTTTCCCTTTGGAGCTCCCAGAAGCCATTGCTCAGGCCTCTTCCCACAGAAAGCTGGAGGCCATCTCTCATATGGGATTAGGTAGGGATTCATTCAACGGATCTATAGCGTAGCATTACATTGAGACTGTGGATGAAACGTATACCTGTCCAATTCATTCAGATCTACACAAGTGTCTAGGGCTTGCTTTCTGGACTGGGTCTAAATATCCATCACAGTAGGATATGGTCTTCAAAGTACTTCAATATCAATCTCTTTATGGCGTTAATCACTGACATATCCTCTGAACACTAAACTATGGAAATGTTCAGTACCAGAATCTGAACCAGACTGCATTGTCTTTCTACTTCTTGTTTTCCCCACATCCCAACAGAGTTCTGGTGTCCCCTGTCTGACACCCAGAATGGACCAGGGGACTGGCAGGCTCCACCCACCATCATTAAGGCCCCACCCAGCACCACCAAGGCTCCACCCATCTGTGCCACCCAGGTCAAGGCAGGTCTGTCCCAGGACCTGTGTTACCTGCTGTCCTGCGGCAGACAGGAGTCGCTCTGCTTCATCAACCCACTCTTCGTACAGGTGGAGGTAATTCCAAACCATAACCATTGGGGGGGTGAAAATGATTTCTGACCCTGAATCAGTTTACTTGCCTTCTTCCAGCTCGAAGTTCAAACTCATAGACAACAAAATGGCTGTAAGTGGCAAGTCAGCCATTCCATTGTTTAGGATGGTGTCATCCTGCAAAGTCTACCTTTAACCACTGATCTAGGATCCGTTTACCCCTACCACCAATCATAACCATTAGGAGGGTGAAAAACATATATGATCCTGAATCAGTGGTTATGTCTAACGTTGATCCCCCCCAGCAGCAGCAGCAACAGCAGCCAACCCAGGTGGCGTCACACAAACGCCACCGCTTCAAACGCAGTATGAGGGTCCGTGTCTCCACCGAGAGCTCCATGACTCTGTCTGGTGGTGGGGGGGCTGGGTCGTTTCCTTCCTCAGTCCCAGAAGACCCCCAGGACCAGGAGAGGCTCCAGCCCACCCCCCTCCAGCCCAGTCCCAACCCACACAGGAAGATCCATCCTGGGGCTGGCGTCCTGAGGAGGACCCCTGCACTGTCCCCGACGTCGGCAGAGGATGAGGACCTCATGCCAATAAATGTACCGCCACCGGTAAAGGTAACTTTATGAGATATGTCTCTCTCTGTCTCTTCTCTTTCCATATTCCTCTGTCTTCCTTTATCTCTTTTCTTTCGTGTCACTCTCTTTTTCTCCTTTATTGACACAAACTCACACACTCCTCACACACTCGTCACACTGACAAATTGATGCATCGAATGACGATATGACCTTGACGCCATCTCTCCCCAGGCTCCAACAGAACAAGTGGTGGAGGTAGAGGAGGACCTTCCTGCTCCAGAGGAGCCTAGCATCGAGGTGGCGTGCCTAGCCTTGGAGGGCCGCCCGGCCCCCTCTCTGGCCGAACTGGACAGCAGCAGCTCATTCAGCAGCCTGGAGGAAGAGGAACCAGAACCAGAGGACCAGTTCTTTAAACAACCAAACCACAACCCCCAGCACCGCCCGCCCATGGTGCGCTCACGGGGGGGCCACGGAGGCCTCCACAGGATGAGTGCGGCGTTTGTGTGTTTCTTCGCTCCAGAGAAGAGGCTCGCCAGGCTGGTGGAGGAGCTGTCCAGGGATCGGAGGTTGGCAGAGCCATATATAAACATAGAGAGGGACTTTGGCCAACTTTTACATTGTCTGGACGCCATATTAGCGCCTTTGAGCATTCAAATGTTCTATTTATTTACATTAATTTACGACACATTGTAAACGTTTCAGAAAATTCAGTGATATTGGTCGATAGGACTGCTGTGGAATTGTGTACCCTTGTGTAAATGCATCATAATGTTTTTGGTATAAACTCTCTCTCTCTGGAGGTCTGCGTTTGGTTCCCTGGTCCAGGAGTTCATCCAGAGACAGAGAGAGGAGCTGAAAGAGGTCCTGGCGCAGGCTGCATCCTCATCATCGTCTTTCTCATCGACGACCTCTGTGGGGGTGCTCCAGGGACTGCGGCGCTTCCTGTCCCAGGCCAATTGCTTCCTGCTGGACAGCGGAGAGCTGTCACCCCCCCTAGAGACCCTGGTGCCTGACAATGAGAAAGGTACCTTTTTCAACTTTAGTTGTCTCAAGTTGCAACCACTACTTTGGTAATCATGGGATTGAGAGCGGTACAGAGGTGTCACATAATAGATGACGAGAACACAAATGTTGTTAGATGTGAGCAGCATGTCAATGAGATACTGTCCATTGGATTTACAGGATACATAATAATGCACAGTAAACCCACCATTACACAGAGGAGACGGTGGCAGAGAGATAATTCTGTCTGTGGAAACAACAGGCTAGCTTTAGATGAGACGGGGAGTAGACTGTCCACAGAGGATTTGAGTGAAACGGTATTATCACCACAATGCTAGTGCGTAGGGGTAGCTCTTCATCCAGGGAGTTCATATTGTCACTAGGATTTTAAAAGCTTTGCTAGCCACGCCAGAGAAACCCATCTATCACATTGAGCCAGCCAAAATGTACGTTGCTGGATAGGAGATGTAGGGCATACGTTCATTGAGATTTCAAGGGGGGGGGGGGACTATGGTTGGTGTATGTGCGTGATACACTGTTGCCTGGTTGAGCAGTGAGTGTTGAGGCTTTTAGAGAGAGTGGAGCAGACTCTGCTGATTTTAGTTCACCGTTGCTACGATTTGCGCAGACACACACACACACACACACACACACACTCACACATACATTGCGTTGGTGGAGGCATTTGCATTTTTTTCCTCGCTCATCGTTTATCATAAAAAGATATCACAGTCCCACGCGCACTTGAAGAGCAGCACGATTCTCAGTGGCTCGGGAGGGAGCGAGAGGGAGAGGAACAGAAAGGTAGAAAGAGAGAAAGGGAGGGAGACAGAGGAAAAGAGGAAGAGATCGAGGGAAGACGGGGGCTGGGTATTGATGTAGACCTGAGGTTAGCATTATGTGTGTTGGACAATGTCAGCCTGGTCAGGCAAGCCTGTATACCGCCACTTCCCCCAGTCCCTCAGTAATGAAGAATCATTTCCTCTGTAAAGTGGTTGGTGTGTGTAGGGGTATGTGTATATATAACTGGTACTTTGAGATGTTTGAGAAAAAAGTTTGTGCTCAGAAATAAAGTGTAACTTTATACAATGTGTTTCCTCAATCTTTAACTGCTAGTGTGTGTGTGCGTCTATGTGCACTTGCGTTTGTTTGTGTTTGTGCATGCGTCTGTGTCTGTGTGTGCGTGCCTACATTTACATTTAAGTCATTTAGCAGACGCTCTTATCCAGAGCGACTTACAAATTGGTGCATTCACCTTATGACATCCAGTGGAACAGTCACTTTACAATAGTGCATCTAAATCTTAAAGGGGGGGGGGATACTTATCCTAAGTACGCCTACCGACGACACACATACGCCTACCGACGTATGTGTGTGTTTTCCCCCATGCAGACTTAGCCCTGGAGAAGGCCATGTTTGGCTGTGTGCTGAAGCCTCTGAGGGTGCTGCTTGGCCAGGCCCTCCTCTCCCTCCACAGACAGGATGGCTCCACCAAGCGGCTGGCCTGCAGTCTCCTGGACTGCCAAGAGGGGGCGATGGAGCACCTTGGGGTGCTTGTGGGCGTGCCCGACACCCGTGGCGTGGAGAGGGTGAGGCAGAAGCTGGCTCTCATGCAGCGCACACACTCACCCATAGACAAGATGCTGCTGCTTCTGCAGATGTGCAAGGCGGTCCAGAAAGCCATGGGGGCCCTCCACGACGGTGGTGAGTGGGCCTTCACTTTGCTTGATTTAATTTAATATAAAGTAGCTAAAGCGAGTCATTATCTATTATAAATATAAACATTTTAATAGCACAATTGATGGAGCTGTTATTCACTGTCATAATCAATCAATCAATCAATCAATTAACTGTTAAAGCTGTCTTGCCATCCTATTCATGCTCCCAGGACAGGAAGTGAGCTCGACGGACTTCCTGCCGGCGCTGTCCTATGTGATAGTGATGTGTAACACACCTCAGATCCTACTGGAGGTGGAGTACATGATGGAGCTGCTGGAGCCCTCCTGGCTCACTGGGGAGGGTACGCACTACACCCCAAGTACACCCTTTATAGCCTACACCCTGTCCACCTTTAATCCACCTACATCTGTAACTACACACCTAGGGGAGATGGTACAGACTACACACTTACTCCACCCTTTTATACAATACACACACCTGGTTACACTTTATTTTAACGCTTCATTATGAACCATTCATAAGGCATTGACAAAAAAGATTGCACACCATTTACGTTTAAGGTTAGGTAAGGGTTAAGGTTAAATAGGACTCACTTTAGATTAGGGACTGTAAAAATGCTTTACTGTAATTAGTAAATGGTTTATAAATGTGGGAGTTATGATGAATAAATGTTTTTTTTACAGACCATTAAAATAAAGTGTTGCCACACACCTTACTTCTACCCCAAAGGAGAGGGTACCACTATGGACCTCACCCACTACAACCCTTTCTCATCTGACCAGGGCACCTTCTTCCACATGTTTGGTGTGTCTCCCAGGTGGCTTGTGGCAAACTTTAAATTACACTTTTTATGGATATCTTTAAGAAATGGCTTTCTTCTTGCCACTCTTCCATAAAGGCCAGATTTGTGCAATATACGACTGATTGTTGTCCTATGGACAGAGTCTCCCACCTCAGCTGTAGATCTCTGCAGTTCATCCAGAGTGATCATGGGCCTCTTGGCTGCATCTCTGATCAGTCTTCTCCTTGTATGAGCTAAAAGTTTAGAGGGACGGCCAGGTCTTGGTAGATTTGCAGTGGTCTGATACTCCTTCCATTTCAATATTATCGCTTGCACAGTGCTTCTTGGGATGTTTAAAGTTTGGGAAATCTTTTTGTATCCAAATCCGGCTTTAAACTTCTTCACAACAGTATCTCGGACCTGCCTGGTGTGTTCCTTGTTCTTCATGATGCTCTCTGCGCTTTTAACGGACCTCTGAGACTATCACAGTGCAGGTGCATTTATACGGAGACTTGATTACACACAGGTGGATTGTATTTATCATCATTAGTCATTTAGGTCAACATTGGATCATTCAGAGATCCTCACTGAACTTCTGGGGAGAGTTTGCTGCACTGAAAGTAAAGGGGCTGAATAATTTTGCACGCCCAATTTTTCAGTTTTTGATTTGTTAAAAAAGTTTGAAATATCCAATAAATGTCGTTCTACTTCATGATCGTGTCCCACTTGTTGTTCATTCTTCACAAAAAAATACAGTTTTATATCTTTATGTTTGAAGCCTGAAATGTGGCAAAAGGTCGCAAAGTTCAAGAGGGCCGAATACTTTCGCAAGGCACTGTATGTGGATGAATGGATATTTAGATGGCATTCAAAGTCACTGTATTGACATTTCGCTGTGCTCCGTGCCCCCACTCCGTCTCCTAGGTGGGTACTACCTGACCAGCGTCTATGCCAGCCTGTGTCTGATCCAGAGCCCGGAGGCGGAGGGGGACCAAGTCCTCCCAGGAGGTCTGACTCGTGAGGCCCAGGATGGGCTGAGGGAGTGGGGCCGCAGACGCAGCCTGGAAGCCAAGAGCCGCCAGGAGAGACAACAGAACCAGGTAAGACACTATTTCAATCAATTTTATAAATCCCTTTTCACATCAGCAGTTGTCACAAAGAAATGTACAGTTATATTTCAAATACTTGTTTCGATATCTCACAATGGGAATGTCTCAGTGGATCACATCTCCTGGATGTCTGCCCGCTAGTCATTCTCGCCTCTCTTCCTTGCGGAAGAGACCACTACCCTCAGCACGACTATATCCCTGTCTCCCTACTGAACTGTTCTCAGGCGAATCGCAAGGTTAATGCTGCCGAACATAGGAGAATCAGCTTCCATTGATAGTGTTGAGTACTGACCGAAGGTTTTTTCGAGTAGAATACATTTTCTACTCCTCAGTCTCCAGTGGTAGCTAACATTACACAGCTAGCTACGCCGCAGACATTAGCTAACCTGGCTAGCTAGTTGGAAAGCTAGCTAACCACACTAACAAAGGGCTAGCTCACTCCACAAGGCTTAAACTAACCTGGTTAGCTCGCTGGAAAGCAAGCTAACAATATCAGCATCACTACCTGCAACACGGTAATATTGCTAGCTCCCTTCTCTCGTCTAGTTTAACCTTGGTTTACTTGTTTGTGTTAACTAGACCGACTGGTTAGCCTCATGGCTCTACGGTCATGGGAGAATACCTACCCGAAGTCGAACTGCCACCATGTGGTTCCCTCCGGTTAGCACTGTGCTAGCTACAGCGTGCCTTAGTCATGAGGTAGCTGCTAGCTAGCTAACGCATTATTGCCTCTTGGCTTGGGCGGTATACCGTATAGACCGTATACAGGGGTATTTGGAAAAAGCCACAAGATAGTTTTTCAAAACCGTCTAAATTTTCTTTTAAACATTTTTTAAATATGTGAATATTTGCAGCTAATTCTAAGTTTATACTTGCAGTCAACTTATGCAATACATTAGGAGATAATGCAGATTGCATTCTTCATTTCATCTCTCACATTATTTCACATTATGAAGCTTACCGTAGTTCCCCAGAACAAATAAAATTGTATTTGTCACATGCGCCGAATACAACAGGTGTAGTAGACCTTACAGTGAAATGCTTACTTACAAGCCCTTAACCGACAATGCAGTTTTAAGAAAAACGCCTAAAAAGTTAGAATTAAAGAGCAGCAGTAAAATAACAATACTGCGGCTATATACAGGGGTTACCGGTACATACTCAATGTGCGGGGGCACCAGTTATTCAAGGTAATTGAGGTAATATGTACATGTAGGTATAGTTATTAAAGTGACTATTCATAGATAATAACAGAGAGTAGCAGCAGTGTAAAAGAGGGGGAGGAGGCAATGAAAATAGTCTGGGTAGCCATTTGATTAGATGTTCAGGAGTCTTATGGCTTGGCAGTGCTATTTAAAAGCCTCTTGGACCTAGACAGCTTGCCGTGCGGTAGCAGAGAGAACAGTCTATGTCTGGGGTGGCTGGGGTCTTTGACCATTTTTAGGACCTTCCTCTGACACCGTCTGGTATAAAGGTCCTGGATGGCAGGAAGCTTGGCCCCAGTGATATACTGGGCCGTACGCACTACCCTCTGTAGTACCTTGCAGTCGGAGTCCAAGCAGTTGCCATACCAGGCAGTGATGCAACCCGTCAGGATGCTCTCGGTGGTGCAGCTGTAGAACCTTTTGAGGATCTAAGGACCCACACCAAATCTTTTCAGTCTCCTGAGAGGGAGTAGGTTTTTTCGTGCCCTCTTCACAATTGTCTTGGTGTGCTTGGACCATGTTAGTTTGTTGGTGATTTGGACGCCAAGGAACTTGAAGCTTTCAACTTGCTCCACTACAGCCCCGTCGATGAGAATGGTGGCATGCTCGGTCCTCCTTTTCCTGTAGTCCACAATCATCTCCTTAGTCCTGATCGTGTTGAGGGAGAGGTTGTTGTCCTTGCAATACACGGCCACGTCTCTGACGTTCCGCTACAGGCTGTCTCATCAATGTCTGTGATCAGGCCTACCACTGTTGTGTCATCGGCAAACTTAATGATGGTGTTGGAGTCGTGCCTGGCTGTGCAGTCATGAGTGAACAGAGTACAGAGGGGGAGTGAGCATGCACCCATGAGGGGTCCCCGTGTTGAGGATCAGCTTGGGAAATGTATTGTTAACCAACCCTTACCACCTCGGGGCGGCCCATCAGGAAGTCCAGGATCAAGTTGCAGAGGGAGGTGTTTAGTCCCTGGGGCCTTAGCTTAGTTGTGATGCTTTGAGGGCACTATGGTGTTAAACGCTGAGCTGTAGTCAATGAATAGCATTCTCACATAGGTGTTCCTTTTGTCCAGGTGTGAAAGGGCAGTATGGAGTCCAATAGAGATTGCATCATCTGTGGATCTGTTGGGGCAGTGTGCAAATTGTAGTGTGCCTAGGTTTTCAGTCTTTCAAAGCACTTCATGGCTAGAGACGTGAGTGCTACGGTCGGTAGTCATTTAGGCAGGTTACCTTAGTGTTCTTGGGCACAGAGACTATGGTGGTCTGCTTAAGACATGTTGATATTACAGATTCAGACAGGGAGAGGTTGAAAATGTCAATGAAGACACTTCCCGGTTGTCAGGGCATGCTCGGAGTACACGTCCTGGTAATCCGTCTTGCCCTGCGGCCTTGTGAATGTTGACCTGTCTAAAGGTCTTACTCACATCAGCTGCGGAAAGCGTGATCACACAGTCGTCCGGAACAGCTGGTGCTCTCATGCATGTTTCAGTGTTACTTGCCTCGAAGCGAGCATAGAAGTAATTTAGCTCGTTTGGTAGGCTCGTGTCACTGGGCAGCTCTCGGATGTGCTTCCTTTTGTAGTCTGTTATAGTTTGCAAGCCCTGCCACGCCTGATGAGTGTTGGAGCCGGTGTAGTACGATTCAATCTTAGTCCTGTATTGAGACTCTTTGCCTGTTTGATGGTTTGTCCGAGGGCATAGAGGGATTTCTTATAAGCTTCCAGGTTAGAGTCCCGCTCCTTGAAAGTGGCAACTCTACCCTTTAGCTCAGTGCAGATTTTGCCTGTAATCCATGGCTTCTGGTTGGGGTATGTACGTACAGTCACTATGAGGATGACGTCATCGATGCACTTATTGATGAAGCCAGTGACTGATGTGGTGTACTCCTCAATGCCATCGGAAGAATCCCGGGAAATATATTCCAGTCTATGCTAGCAAAACAGTCCTGTAGCTTAGCATGTGCTTCATCTGACCACTTTTTTTATTGACCTAGTTACTGGTGCTTCCTGCTTTAATTGTTGCTTGTAAGCAGGAATCCGGAGGATAGAATTATGGTCAGAGTTGCCAAATGGAGGGCAGGGGAGAGCATTGTATGCGTCTCTGTGTGCGTGGTAAAGGTGGTCTAGAGTTTGTCCACCTCTTGTTCCTCATTTAACATGCAGGTAGAAATGAAGTAAAACGGATTTAAGTTTCCCTGCATTAAAGTCCAGTTGAGCTGTCACTTGTTTGTTTGTAAACAGCACAACGGGAGAAAGAGGGAGCCGATGAGCCCATGGTGTTCTATATCTAGAGCGTTCTATAGAATTCACTACGAAATGTTTGCCATCAGATATTTTATCATATATTTCTGCCAGAAGTCACAGATCTCTGGATGAGTTATCTGTACAGTTGCCATTTTTCCCCTGTGCTTCCTGTTACCGTTTTTTCTCCTCCTTTCTTCTCACATCTCCCCCGTGTACACAAGCTGCTTCCTTCAGAAAAGCATGCATCACAACTTTCATTTGCACAATTTCACTCATTCAACTTTCGCTTGTAAGTGTCCACTCACTGAAAATCACATTTGGTAGCTACTAAGCTATGCTTGCATAACTTTATGAGTTGGATTTACGTGTCGTTGCAATTAGTGTTCGTTATCGTTATCGCGTTTGTTGTCGCTTGTTGGCATTTAGTTATTTCTCTATTTTTGCTAATTTTGTAAGCATTCTGATAAGAGAACCAATGGGCTTTTCTAGTTTTTTTAGTGCCCCCTTGTGTGATATGCCGGTAATACCTTCAATCCCAGGAGGAGAGTGACTGCATGACATAAGCTAGCTTCTACTAGCTAGCTTATGCCTATCAAAAGCCCAGGGCTTAATATGACACCCTAGACCCACTCCAATTTGCTTACTGCCCAAATAGGTCCACAGACAATGCAATCTCAACCACACTGCGCACTGCCCTAACCTATCTGGACAAGAGGAATACATATGTGAGAATGCTGTTCATCGACTACAGCTCAGCATTTAACACCATAGTACCCTCCAAACTCGTCATCAAGCTCGAGACCCTGCGTCTCGACCCCGCCCTGTGCAACTGGGTACAGGACTCCCTGACGGGCCGCCCCCCAGGTGGTGAGGGTAGGTAACAACATCTCCACCCCGCTGCTCCTCAACACTGGGGCCCCACAAGGGTGCGTTCTGAGTCCTTTCCTGTACTCCCTGTTCACCCATGACTGCGTGGCCATACACACCTCCAACTCAATCAAGTTTGCGGACGACACTACAGTGGTAGGCTTGATTGCAATCTCCTTGCATTAGCGTAGCCTCTTCTGTAGCCTGTCAACTATGTGTCTGTCTATCCCTGTTCTCTCCTCTCTGCACATACCATACAAACGCTCCACACCGCGTGGCCGCTGCCACCCTAATCTGGTGGTCCCAGCGCGCACGACCCACGTGGAGTTCCAGGTCTCCGGTAGCCTCTGGAACTGCCGATCTGCGGCCAACAAGGCAGAGTTCATCTCAGCCTATGCCTCCCTCCAGTCCCTCGACTTCTTGGCATTGACAGAAACATGGATCACCACAGATAACACTGCTACTCCTACTGCTCTCTCTTCGTCCGCCCACGTGTTCTCGCACACCCCGAGAGCTTCTGGTCAGCGGGGTGGTGGCATCGGGATCCTTATCTCTCCCAAGTGGTCATTCTCTCTTTCTCCCCTTACCCATCTGTCTATCGCCTCCTTTGAATTTCATGCTGTCACAGTTACCAGCCCTTTCAAGCTTAACATCCTTATCATTTATCGCCCTCCCGGTCCCCTCGGAGAGTTCATCAATGAGCTTGATGCATTGATAAGCTCCTTTCCTGAGGACGGCTCACCTCTCACAGTTCTGGGCGACTTTAACCTCCCCACGTCTACCTTTGACTCATTCCTCTCTGCCTCCTTCTTTCCACTCCTCTCCTCTTTTGACCTCACCCTCTCACCTTCCCCCCTACTCACAAGGCAGGCAATACGCTCGACCTCATCTTTACTAGATGCTGTTCTTCCACTAACCTCATTGCAACTCCCCTCCAAGTCTCCGACCACTACCTTGTATCCTTTTCCCTCTCGCTCTCATCCAACACTTCCCACACTGCCCCTACTCGGATGGTATCGCGCCGTCCCAACCTTCGCTCTCTCTCCCCCGCTACTCTCTCCTCTTCCATCCTATCATCTCTTCCCTCTGCTCAAACCTTCTCCAACCTATCTCCTGATTCTGCCTCCTCAACGCTCCTCTCCTCCCTTTCTGCATCCTTTGACTCTCTATGTCCCCTATCTTCCAGGCCGGCTCGGTCCTCCCCTCCCGCTCCATGGCTTGACGACTCATTGCGAGCTCACAGAACAGGGCTCATTAACAGGGCTAACCGGGCAGCCGAGCGGAAATGGAGGAAAACTCGCCTCCCTGCGGACCTGGCATCCTTTCGCTCCCTCCTCTCTACATTTTCCTCCTCTGTCTCTGCTGCTAAAACCACTTTCTACCACTCTAAATTTCAAGCATCTGCCTCTAACCCTAGGAAGCTCTTTGCCACCTTCTCCTCCCTCCTGAATCCTCCTCCCCCTCCCCCTCCTCCTCCCTCTCTGCAGATGACTTCGTCAACCATTTTGAAAAGAAGGTCGACGACATCCGATCCTCGTTTGCTAAGTCAAACGACACTGCTGGTTCTGCTCACACTGCCCTACCCTGTGCTCTGACCTCTTTCTCCCCTCTCTCTCCAGATGAAATCTCGCGTCTTGTGACGGCCGGCCGCCCAACAACCTGCCCGCTCGACCCTATCCCCTCCTCTCTTCTCCAGACCATTTCCGGAGACCTTCTCCCTTACCTCACCTCGCTCATCAACTTATCCCTGACCGCTGGCTACGTCCCTTCCGTCTTCAAGAGAGCGAGAGTTGCACCCCTTCTGAAAAAACCTACACTCGATCCCTCCGATGTTAACAACTACAGACCAGTATCCCTTCTTTCTTTTCTCTCCAAAACTCTTGAACGTGCCGTCCTTGGTCAGCTCTCCCGCTATCTCTCTCAGAATGACCTGCTTGATCCAAATCAGTCAGGTTTCAAGACTAGTCATTCAACTGAGACTGCTCTTCTCTGTATCACGGAGGCGCTCCGCACCGCTAAAGCTAACTCTCTCTCCTCTGCTCTCATCCTTCTAGACCTATCGGCTGCCTTCGATACTGTGAACCATCAGATCCTCCTCTCCACCCTCTCCGAGTTGGGCATCTCTGGCGCGGCCCACGCTTGGATTGCGTCCTACCTGACAGGTCGCTCCTACCAGGTGGCGTGGCGAGAATCTGTCTCCTCACCACGCGCTCTCACCACTGGTGTCCCCCAGGGCTCTGTTCTAGGCCCTCTCCTATTCTCGCTATACACCAAGTCACTTGGCTCTGTCATAACCTCACATGGTCTCTCCTATCATTGCTATGCAGACGACACACAATTAATCTTCTCCTTTCCCCCTTCTGATGACCAGGTGGCGAATCGCATCTCTGCATGTCTGGCAGACATATCAGTGTGGATGACGGATCACCACCTCAAGCTGAACTTCGGCAAGACGGAGCTGCTCTTCCTCCCGGGGAAGGACTGCCCGTTCCATGATCTCGCCATCACGGTTGACAACTCCATTGTGTCCTCCTCCCAGAGCGCTAAGAACCTTGGTGTGATCCTGGACAACACCCTGTCGTTCTCAACTAACATCAAGACGGTGGCACGTTCCTGTAGGTTCATGCTCTACAACATCCGCAGAGTACGACCCTGCCTCACACAGGAAGCGGCGCAGGTCCTAATCCAGGCACTTGTCATCTCCCGTCTGGATTACTGCAACTCGCTGTTGGCTGGGCTCCCTGCCTGTGCCATTAAACCCCTACAACTCATCCAGAACGCCGCAGCCCGTCTAGTGTTCAACCTTCCCAAGTTCTCTCACGTCACCCCGCTCCTCCGCTCTCTCCACTGGCTTCCAGTTGAAGCTCGCATCCGCTACAAGACCATGGTGCTTGCCTACGGAGCTGTGAGGGGAACGGCACCTCAGTACCTCCAGGCTCTGATCAGGCCCTACACCCAAATAAGGGCACTGCGTTCATCCACCTCTGGCCTGCTCGTCTCCCTACCACTGAGGAAGTACAGTTCCCGCTCAGCCCAGTCAAAACTGTTCGCTGCTCTGGCTCCCCAATGGTGGAACAAACTCCCTCACGACGCCAGGACAGCGGAGTCAATCACCACCTTCCGGAGACACCTGAAACCCCACCTCTTTAAGGAATACTTAGGATAGGATAAAGTAATCCTTCTCACCCCCCCCCCCCCTTAAAATATTTAGATGCACTATTGTAAAGTGGCTGTTCCACTGGATGTCATAAGGTGAATGCACCAATTTGTAAGTCGCTCTGGATAAGAGCGTCTGCTAAATGACTTAAATGTTAAATGTAAATTACCAAAACCGACGAGACGGCCTACAGGGAGGAGGTGAGGGCCCTCAGAGTGTGGTGTCAGGAAAATAACCTGACACTCAACGTCAACAAAACAAAGGAGATGATTGTGAAGTTCAGGAAACAGCAGAGAGAGCACCCCCCTATCCACATTGATGGGACAGTAGTGGAGAGGGTAGTAAGTTTTAAGTTCCTCGGCTTACACATCACGGACAAACTGAATTGGTCCACCCACACAGACAGCGTCGAACCTCAGGAGGCTGAAGAAATTCGGCTTGTCACCAAAAGCACTCACAAACTTCTACAGATGCACAATCGAGAGCATCCTGTCGGGCTGTATCATCGCCTGGTACGGCAACTGCTCTGCCCACAACCGTAAGGCTCTCCAGAGGGTAGTGAGGTCTGCACAACGCATCACCGGGGGCAAACTACATGCCCTCCAGGACACCTACACCACCCGATGTCACAGGAAGGCATTAAGATCATCAAGGACAACAACCACCCGAGCCACTGCCTGTTCACCCCGCTATCATCCAGAAGGCGAGGTCAGTACAGGTGCATCAAAGCAGGGACCGAGAAACTAAAAAACAGCTTTATCTCAAGGCCATCAGACTGTTAAACAGCCACCACTAACATTGAGTGGCTGCTGCCAACACACTGACTCAACTCCAGCCACTTTAAAAATGGGAATTGATGGAAATTGATGTAAAATATATCACTAGCCATTTTAAACAATGCTACTTAATATAATGTTTACATACCCTACATTACTCATCTCATATGTATATGTATATACTGTACTCTATATCATCTACTGCATCTTTATGTAATACATGTATCACTAGCCACTTTAAACTATGCCACTTTGTTTACATACCCTACATTACTCCTCTCATATGTATATACTGTACTCGATACCATCTACTGCATCTTGCCTATGCCGTTCTGTACCATCACTCATTCATATATCTTTATGTACATATTCTTTATCCCTTTACACGTGTGTGTATAAAGTAGTAGTTTTGGAATTGTTAGGTTAGATTACTTGTTGGTTATTACTGCATTGTCGGAACTAGAAGCACAAGCCTTTCGCTACACTCACATTAACATCTGCTAACCATGTGTATGTGACAAATACATTTGATTTGATTTGTTGTTGTACAAAAGGTGTCTTGTCATCAGCTATCCCTGTTCTATACAATGGCTACTGCTGCCCCACCCCAAGGCTAGCTGAGCCAAGCACTCAAACCCCCGTGTTCTTGCGCTTGCGGCTCCATGATTGCAGAAAATTATTTTCACCTTCTGTGTATCAATTTCCTCGGAAGGGAGCATGCTCAGGAAGCATTCAACAACCCCAAGTCCTGTTGTCATTGTAAATTGCTGAAATTGCTGTGGGTATCAGGAGGAGGCTAAAATGCAACACTATCTCTACCCCCTCCCTCACCTCGCAGCCACCAACTGAGGTTGAGGCTCAACCCCCCACAACGAGGTAAGCTGGGGCGAGCCCCTCACTGTCTGACGATATTGTGTCGGGAAAGCAAGCTAGGGGATGACAACGGGGATAAATATTTTGCGTGTCCTCAACTTTGAGACTGAGATTGCGGTTGAAGACACCGTTGTTGTTCCCCTCTCAAGTCCCTAGGTCTCCCTGCCCCCAGGACGGAAGAGCCGCAAATCTCCCTCACTTGGAGTTTAGGCTCCTCAGCAGTTGCAAGTGAGCCACGGCCAGACTTGGCATTGAGTGTCCGGCTCCCTTAAGGGGCCAGGACTCCAGAAAGGACCTGTATGATGGGGAAAGACTCCCATCTTGCATGTCCCCCGTTAAGCAACTGCTTCCTGCGGTCCCAGTTTTCCTCAGGGAGGCTAGGAGTTTATGGGACGAGCCCCTTAACAGCAAGATCCTGGCTAGGGACTCCCCTAGCATGCGCAATATGGAGGAATCCGGATTTTGCAACACTCCCTTGGTGGAGCCGTCACTGGCTTATTACCTCCACCCCACATGGCGTGCTACTGGCACTATACTAGTACTTTCCTCTTTGTAACGACGGAGCACTTTTCTGCCTGTATTTTCCACAAACGTACAAAACGTACAAAATGATTACAAATCTCAACCTACGCACCTCCCATATGCCATCCAAGGCTGTTGATGGGCATACGGGGAGAAAGGGGCACTTTGATTAACCTTGTCCAGCTTATCAGACAAAGAGAAAGTGGACCTCCTGTGACACCAAGACGTTTTTCAATGTACAGATGTGAATAATAGACTCTCCCCTCGGGAGAGTCAGCATGTCCGCTCTCCCTCTGGTCACCCAGACCTGGGTTCAAATAGCATTCATTTTCCTTCAAATACTTTAGCTGTGCTGGATTGTGATGCCTGGTGCAATGGAACCAATGGAATAGTCCCATAAGAACAAACCCCGCCCATCTAGCACTCCAGACAGGCGCACCCTCCTCGTGCTTGTTATTCCCCAAATTCTGACCACCATTCACCAGTTAACATAGTACAGTGGATAGCTGATTAGTGACGTGTAATAGACTCACTCCCTTCAAATAGCTGCTAGTTCTAACACACACACACAGACACACCAGTCTCCTAGTATTTGAAGCGTCCACAAATGATGACCACCATTCACCATATGAAATGGTAATAAAATACTGTGGTTAGCTATTCAGTCACTTGGGCTGCTCACTCTATTCAAATAGCTATAACACACACGCACACCCGCCAACAGATTTGCAGTACTGGCACTGAGGGAGATCAGTGAGCTAGCTAAGTGCTATGAAGAAGTGGGCGGTCAGATAACATGAAATTTACTGAGCAGCAGCAACCCACTGAAGAGAGCAAACACAATATGCACACGGACAGCGAGGAGCTCAGTGACTCTGTAAGTTGCTGCTTTTTAATGTTGTTTAATGACGTGGTTATGATAGTGGGTAATGGGAAACTTTTTTGCTGGGGCTGTATCGTGTGTGTGTGTGTGTGTGTGTGTGTGTGTGTGTGTGTGTGTGTGTGTGTGTGTGTGTGTGTGTGTGTGTGTGTGTGTGTGTGTGTGTGTGTGTGTGTGTGTGTGTGTGTGTGTGTGTGTGTGTGTGTGTGTGTGTGTGCTATATGGCGCTGGTACTGTAGGTGGTTCTCCAATTATGTAATACATTTGAACAGTACTGAACATTCAGACAGTGTTATGTGTATTATGGTACGCTGTGTTCACATTTAGTGGAGATGTATATTATTGTACATTCATGTATATGTGTTTATGTGTACGTGTATGGATTATTTTTGTCAAGATGAAGGGACTGTATGACTTAATGGAGCTGGTTAAATGTATGTTTACAGTGTGTGCGTTTTAAAGTGGGTGTGTTTTAACGTAAAGATATAAAAGTAGAGAATTTGTTAGAATATGAAGACTATACATGTCTATGAATACTGTTGAATAAACAGTGAAGACTGTATGCACTGTAGGCTATTTGAGAGTGGTTGGTATAGATTTATTTTGAGGAATGAAAATGTATTGTATATAGCCTACAGTATGTAAAGCTGTGTTAATGAACAGTAGCCTATTGAGCCTGTGTGTATTGTGTACTGTGTTGAGTGTTGAATTTGTTAGCTTGGTTCAAATGAATGGAAAATGAACCTCTCTGAGCTTTGTGTGGTCTCGGAGGGCTGTGTTATAAAGGCTGCTTATGTGAGTTAATAAGATGATACATCTTGTAACTTATTTTGTGTGTGTGTGTTTTTGTGTGTGTGTGGGGGGGGGGGTGCTCGTATGTATGTGTGTGTCTGCTTCTATGTGTGTGTGTTTCTGCCTGTGTGTGTTTCTCTGTGTGTGTGTGTGTGTGTGTGTGTGTGTGTGTGTGTGTGTGTGTGTGTGTGTGTGTGTGTGTGTGTGTGTGTGTGTGTGTGTGTGTGTGTGTGTGTGTGTGTGTGTGTGTGTGTGTAGAGGTGCGTTCGGGTACTGTTCCAGGACGGCGAGCGCAGTGCTGTGCGGACGCTGCAGTGGAGAGCCGGCGAGAGCAGCGAGGCCCTGGCCCAGCTCTGTGCCTCCACCTTCGCCGTCTCCGAGCCCCAGGACTACACCCTCTACTGGAGGTCCGGGGGGGAGATGAGGACCCTTCCCACCCAGGCACAGCCTAAGGACCTGGCCAGCCACAGCGAGGGAGGCCCCTCTCTCTCCTACCTCCGCACGGACCACGACTTCAGCAAGATGCGGCGGCTGACCAGAGGGGGAGCTGTGGACCTGGGGGAGTCTATGTGTGAGGAGTGATTGAGGGAAGGATAGAGGAAGAGGAAGAGAGGGAAGGGTACTTCTCGGATCTCAGCGTTTTTCGATTGGTTGATTGATTAAAAAAGCTGTGTTGTGTCTTGGACGTGTTGTTATAACTACAGCCCACACTAAAGACTAAGGGGCTAGTCTCAAATGGCACCCTATTCCATAGTGGAGGTTTAAAGGCAGCGCACTGCACTACATGTTTGTTGAAAGTAGTGCACTATATGGGGAATATGGTGTCACTTGATACAGCCTTAGATAAAGGGGAGGTTGGTAGTCTATTATTCACATCACTTCTGTGTATCAGTCTGCTGCTCGCTGGTTGGAACCATAGAATTAGAATGAATTCTATGTCTATGTTCAGAACCCTGTTATCGAGGGTTGGGGTGGGGGGCTAAACCACTAGCTACCAGTATGTCCTTTGGGAGTATTGCTACTGTACAAGCAACATAAATATTTTTTACAAGACCAAACCTCAATACCAAAGTTAAGAAAGTAAAGTCATACACATAGGAATGTGTGAAGCTTAAAGGATAATCTTTACTTTAACGTAAGATGGACGTGGTTCTTTTGACTTATTTACAGTGTTATGGATATAGGAGTAAATAAGAGCCAATACAAGCAAATGCCATGAAGCCATTTTGTGATTCTGGGTCTGAGGTACTGTTGATGTTGACGCTGCCATCTCTAGTCACATATTGTCGACAGTTGACAGGGTGGGGGGAAATATTCTAAATTTTACAAGTAGACAACATGTATGGGGACTTTTGTTAAATGGCACAATATTTCCTTGTTTTGCCAAATGAATTTTACGATAAGAAAGGGACATATTTGTCAGAATAATACATTTTTTTCTGTTTGACTTTCAATTACTGTTTCTATAGAACTGCTGTAACATTCCATGAAAAAAAAGGAGCTTCTCAGAGAAAAGACAATCTGTGACAACAGCCAATGAAAATGGGACCATGTAATACCTCATGGTGATTGGTCGAATGTAAAGTCAACATGGTGACTCCTCCCGCTGCAGGTCATCTTTGTCAACTGACTGTTCAACTCAATGTTATTTTCAAAAAAACAACTTATGATAATGTATTATTACAATAATTGTTTAAAAATGTGGAATAGTTATATTTAATATGAATCACAAGTTTGTTTATGAAAGTGAAATATTTTACTTAATGAAAGTTTCCATTGGACGACGGTTAATTTAAAGACGAACAATGACACATTCTCTGAAGACTATTGCATGCCGTTTTCATTTTATGTAAAGAACCTGCAGGTTTCGTATGTGATGCATGTGTTGGTTGTGTTGAAAAATGCAACATTATGGCATTCACTTTCTTTTCATGTATAACACATTGCTGTATTTTGTCCAGAATTACAAAATCGCAATAAAATTGCAATATCTGTTCATAGTGCTGTTACATGATGTATTCTTTGTTTATCAGTGTTTGTTGCCTAAAATTATGTACCTTAATATCATGATGAAGTTATAATGCAGAGGGAATGTTACAAGTCCGAACTGGGAGACAGCTAATTACCATTCTTATATAGCAGACAGATTCTGGCAACCTCAAACCACCACGGTCACAAGATCTTTGACTAATCATATTCTCTACACTGTCAGAATAAACAAACATGGCTATTTTTGCAACTGTGTTTACACACATGATGGGTGACAGAGAATAAGTGATAACTGACATTTTTTAAAGACACAAAGATATAGTCCAACACTGAACGGCTATTCAGTCAAAGGCCATAACATTCACTTTATTCCATTTGGCATTTAGATTCAAGTCAGTTGTATTTCTTTTCATATGCATTTGAAACAACATAACGAACCTCATCAAAAGGGTTCAATTTGACACAGTGAGAATTAAAATGGTAAAAATGTGAAACATTACAATTGTACAATTCTATTGTGTAAATGTACTGTGTATTGTATGCAATACAATATGTCAATTTGACAAGGAAAACATCTTGGAAAGTTGATCGTTACGAAGAGGAGAATGCTATTCTATGTCATGCTTCTTATAACAGAGATTTCTAACCAGAGCTAAATGGCTGGCCCCTATGCAGCCAGGAAAGCATGATCATTTCTCTATTACAGAATCACAGTTTTTAACACAGTATCATATACTCTTTCATTTGTATTAAGTCTAGCTGACCCCGGCCCCCATTTTATCCAGTGTCGTGTTCATTAGAGCACAGCGTTTTCATCGTTTTGTGCCAAGTCAATACGACCGAGCACTTCTATCTATTGCCGCGCCCCAGTTTGTCCGGCACCCCCAGACCTCGTCTGTGTGAGACCCTACCTAACCCCTATTTCACCTTTATCTCACGCCTCCTCCCAGTTTGTCCAGAACCCTTAGGCCCTTCTCCAGGTACTCAGCCCGGCTCACCCAGAAGGACTCCTTGTCCTTCATGATGTTAGCCAGCACTGCGCCACCCATGAACACCATGTGTTTACGCCGTGGAGGGTCCTCAATGCGGATCTTAAACTTCTGTACAGATGGAGGAAAGTAACGGGAAAGGGGAGTGGGTCGAAAAATATGTGGTAACTAAAATTAAGGACCACAACATATACACAGGTTTACTTATTGTAGTGTGTGTGTGTGTGTGTGTGTGTGTGTGTGTGTGTGTGTGTGTGTGTGTGTGTGTGTGTGTGTGTGTGTGTGTGTGTGTGTGTGTGTGTGTGTGTGTGTGTGTGTGTGTGTGTGTGTGTGTGTGTGTGTGTGTGTGTGTGTAAGCATTCATGCATGTATGTGTGTGTGCTTACAGAGAGCTTCTCAGTGTCCCCCTGCAGCACCCTCTCCAGGTAGAGCTGTTTGATCTCTCTCTCCAGTCTGGAGGGAAGGCCGGGGTACATGGTGGTGCCTCCAGACAGCACAATGTGCTTGTAGAAGTCAGACCTTCCGGAGGGAGAGGCACATACAACATGGAATCAGACATAGACCATAACGTGTGCAAACAGTTCTCATTCATTTAACGGGTGGGTGAGAGAGATTGAGGTCATCTAGCTATAAATATATAATATTATGGCTTATATATAATACATTTAATACAGCTACCAAACAACTACAATAACCTACACATACACGTGTATGTAACAACAATATATAATGTGTGTAAACATATGTAAACATATATATTACAACTATGTAACGACTATTGTGCAGATCTCTAACTTTAGCACATCCCAACAGTGTATTGTACTGTTCTGTATAGCTGACCTGATGCTATAGCCTAGCCTCCTCCCATACTTGTATGACATTAAAAACACACATTAGAAAGGTTTACTACAACACATAGAGTATGAGACAAAGCTAGCTAGCGGCGCAGGGTGGCGTATCGCTGACCTGAGATCTATGTCAGCAGCCTGGATGGTGTTGAACAGCAGCTCAGCCACGCCGGCTCCCTCTACGTTGATGAGGTGGGGCTGGAAGAGGGCCTCAGGGGCCCCGAACCGCTCCCCTCCCACCATCACCTGACGACCGTCAGGGAGCTAGAACAGAGAGCGAGTAAGTGAATAATTACACATTCATACCTCTTTATTTTCTGAAGTCTTTTATGTCACATTTACAGTAGCTATGGGCATTGGGTAGAGAGATTTACATGAGGATATCCTGGGTGTTTCTGAGTTTTGCAACAAGCTAAAAGAGCATTGATCACATTCATAAGCATTCGCTCTGATTGACATGTGTGGATAGGGTTAGCTTCAGTACTATGTATGACTCCACTAGCACGGTGGTCTCTGTGGCCAGTCTCTGCTCCTGTTCTACGTTGTATCCCACGTAGCATAGTTCCTCCTTCATCATGCGGACCGTCTCAAAGTCCGCCGACTGGTTGAAGACATAGCCGCGCAGCAACAGCAGCTGGGAGATGGGTCAGAGGTGGGAATAAAAACAAAGGAGTCTTTTATATTCATCCCCAGAAAGTCATTGTCATTACAAAATAGTTCATGAGGAATGTGTAGTCCTATAGGCTATGTGTTTGCAAAGATTTTGCATGATGATTGACACGAGGGAGAGAATTAACGTTGCCATATATCCGCTAAAGTTAATTTGGATGCGTCCCAGGTAGTGTACTGCATAGGGAATAGGGTGCCATTTGGGACGCGGTCCTTGTACACACCTTGATGAGGTAGCGTGTGATGTCACGCCCCGCGATGTCCAGCCTGCGCGTGAGATGCGGGAGAGAGAAGCCCTCGTACACGGGACAGATGTGGGTCACACCGTCACCCGAATCCACAACCACACCCGTTAGCAACCCTGGAGACAGGACAGGGCAAGACACACAGGGTCACGTAACAGATGGTATGATGGTGACCGACTGGGTTCGAACCTGCGCCCCCACAAGAATGTGTTATCCTGTTGAGCTAAAGTCTAGGCATTACTATATATATATATATATAAAACTGGGAGAGCCATGTCTTTGGGTCTCGTCTCCCCTTACCCTGGGCATAGAGTGTGAGCACGGCTTGGATAGCTACATAGATGCCGTGGAACTGGTAGGTCTCGAACATGACCTCAGCAATCTTCTCCCGGTTCTTAGTGGGGTTCATAGGCGGTTCCGTCAGCAGCACCTTGAATCAAATTCAACTGTATTGATCCCCACACAACATACACGGAGGGCAGAGGAATGTAAAAACTGTTTTTTAACTTAAAGATGCAATCCTAAGGTTTTATGGAATGTCTAAAAAAGTAATAGTCTAAAAAAACATTGGAAGTTTAACAGACTAAATGCACTTCATACCTCAGTCTCTCTTGCAATTTATTTGTGTTTTACCTCAATTAAACTAACCTATATACAATAACTGACCTTGCAGTCTGGGGGGCTGATATTGAGGCGCCCAGGGCCAAAGGTGTAGTCCCACAGGTGAAGCATGTCTTCCCAGGAGCGCACGATGCCGTTGTCCATGGGGTAGGACACCTCCAGCATGGAGCGACACTCACTGGCCTCATCACCCACCATCAAGTCCTAGGTTTAGGTTTGGGTGGTCACCAGGGGAGTTGGTTTGGATTTCTTTTGATTATTCCAAAATATATTCAGAGGCTACAAACATGGCACTATGAGATATTACCTCTAAATTGTGATTGTCAGAGAGGGAGTTTACAGTCATCCACAATTAAAGGAGAATATGCTCAGCTGAGAAGCAATCGTGTTTGGAGAAGAACTTTTCCCTTGACCAATAAGAGTCGGTGTTTATCTTGAGGCTGGAAGTCAACTGCCTCCTTTATTAACCTCACCTTAATCTCGATGTTTCCGACCTTGGTGTTTGAACGAATGACGGGCCGACCCACCAACGCAGGGAAGATGTGCTCGGGGAAGTTGGAGCCAGCGAAGCCACACTTGACAAACTGCATGGAAACCAATTTGAAATAAACATTCTGTTGGTTACACGTTCAATACACTTTCAACATGAGGTGAAGGACATACCAGTCTGCTGAAAAAGTCATACATTTTTGCGCATTGAGTGGAAACCAAAATGTGACCACGGAGAATGTCACTCATGCTAAACTTCTGCAAAATGTTTTCAGTTCAACTTTAAAAGCTGATGTGTCAAACAACTGCATCAAGTCATCAATAAAAACAGTGTAAAATGCATCTTGAAATAGTAAATTATACATTCTATTTCTGTCTATTTACCTGTGTGCTTACAACACAGGCAGAATACTGTTGTTTTTACGGTAACTTATTGGCAGCTAGTTACACATAAATTACTGTCAAAAAAGGTACCAAAGCAACTCTTTGGAATTTACGGTAACATACAGTTTTTTTACGGTAAAATACTGTTTTTACAGTAACTTGCTGCCAGTAAGTTACTGTAAGAACAACAGGATGTTTTGTGTGTGTTGTAAGCACACAGGTAAATAGACAGCAATACAATGTATAATTTAATATTTCAAGATTCATTTTACACTGTTATTGTTGACTTGATACAGTTGTTTGACACATCAGCCTTTAAAGTTGAACTGAAAATATTTTGCAGAAGTTTAGCATGAGCGACATTCTCTCTGGTCACATTTTGGTTTTCACTCAATGGCCAAAAATGTATGACTTTTTCAGCAGATTGTTCTTTTTGTGCAGTGTATTCTTTAAATGTCCTAACTTGTCTTTTTTGGCCAATACACATTCCATACCCTGTAGATGTGCAATTACATTCCAATCATTCCCGCGGGATGCCCCAACAGAGTTCATTGCGGCGCGGCCTGCATTTTTCATGCTGCAGGCGTTCAGAAATATTGTATTAGAAACACCTCTGTCGCATTATTCACAAACTCTCAGCATTCGCAGCTTCGAGTTCAGTAGTCTACCTCTCCTCTCCTAGTTGGACATACGAGATCAAGTGTGCTATACCTGTGGTCTCAATTAAATAGAGTAGCCTGCCTACCCAGTAAAGCCCAAGGCCTTTTTTAGTCATATACTTCTAGTACGTTGAACTCAAAGTCAATGAAAAGTCATTATTACTTTAAATATTTGTGCCATTGACTCAAAACTATATGAGAAGTCACATGAACTACATTTTTTTAAAGAAGCACTATGCAGAAATTGCTCTGCCATTTCCCGGTTGCTAAAATGTTTATAGTTCACCTAATTTCAGTTTATGTGACAAAACAAGCAAGTGTAGTGTAGAGAATTATTGTCCCCATCTAAACCGCTGTGAAATATAATTTCCATAACCAAAAATATTGTATTTTCAGCTGTTTGAAGCTGATCAAAACCGTTCAAAACCGAAAGTAACATTGGGTGATTGATTGAGTAATCTTACGCTACACAAAGATACATAACTATACTTTTTCTAAACCAATCCAATCATTTAGTTATATTTGGTTGTTCCAGTTTATACGGTTTAGGTAGTCTCCTCACACTGTTCCTACATCTGGAACTCATTATGTTTGCAGGTGAATACAAATGTCTGTTGAATTTCCTAGCTATGGCTAGATTCCAACAGGAATCACACATCACTCTGCAAACCAGTCTAATCTGACTTGTAGGTGGGTTGCAAAATTCTATTACATTTCTCAGGTTATCTAGTAATCCCGGTTTGAAGATTCATGGAAATCCTTCAACCATGATTTTGTTTAAATCTCGGAATTTTGGGAAAGTTTGCAGGCCTGACGTGTCCTGTAAACCATCAGTTTCCGGCAACTGTATTACGGTAACGCTAGGCCTACAAATGAGGCCTTATGAGATATGTATTGTCATAAAGAGTTTAATTATAATGACAACACTTGACTAGGAACTCACTTGGTGAAGGCCACAGGACTGAAAATTAACGAATTCAACTACAATGTCTATAACCAGGTTTCCATTCAACCTTTTTATCTGAGTAAAATGGGAACCGCTAATTTGTCAGTAAACTTTTCAAATGTCGACAAAACCAAATATGCTAGACATGATGGGAACTTTTTTGTGTCAGTAAAATTAATTATGCAATAAATGACGGAGGAAAAGCTTTTATGCGCAAATATTGATATAATAACCATCATATCGAAGTAAATTTAGAGTCACGCCATGACAAGTTGTGTGGTCCTCCCACAGCGACGAGGGAAAGCAAGCAGTTTATTAGGTTACAGATGTAAATGACCGTGAACTTCAGATAAACTCATCGTCTTGCACTCTGTTGATATAATGATCGATGCTTGGCTGCCTTTTGACAAGTAAAAAGTATCGGTCTTTTGTCTATAATAATATCATCATGTAGCCTATACCTGCACTGTAGGCTATATGCAAATTGTTGGTTAGAGCGCACGTGCCAATTCCAAAATGTAGTTATAACGCAACATTTTGGGAAAATATGATAGAAACCCATTTAACTTTAAATTGTTATTCGGTACATGGGAATTTAACGGCAAAATAAATGTTTATATGCACTACATCACTCACAGCCTTTTATATTCAACAAGTTAATTTGATGAAAACACATCTCAGGTGTGAAAATGGGCGTATTGTTTCTATGCAGATTTTCGAATATTCGCATGAAAATCTGCAGCCAATTGGATGGAAACCTAGTTTATGTCATGACCAAATACAGTCATTGGTGGTAACTCTACAATTCACTCGAAAAGGCAAGGCACACTGGGAAAGTATATTGGAGCTGTGGTTTAGTGGGGGCTTCACCCCCCCCCCCAAAAAAAATTTTTTTTTTTTGATACAACTCAAATCTGGACCCTTTACAGGGTCAGAGTGACTCTATCGGTTTGAGTAATGACTACAAAATCACTTTAAGTAACTGTATCCACTTAAGTGTAACTGGTTTCCTCCCCCCAAAATTGTAATGCCAGCAAATTGGGTTTACAGTGTATGCATGGGCTGAGAATCACGTGGCAGTTATCTTTCATAAATATTATTATGCTATAGTTTACTACAGTGTCTGTAAATAAAGATTGATAATTGAAAGAAGTGGAGAGCGCCCAACAAGCGTGATTCGAGGTGCAGTCCAAAAATATGACCATCACTGAAAAGGAAAAGGCGCAACCTGCGCTTACCATGGTCAGCGTCGCGTCGCGCTTTTTTCCTTTTCAATAGGCTAAATATGAATTGCCCATTTATTTGTCTCTACCTACAAATAGTCCCACTCCTAGAAGGTAGGCTATATCGTATCTGCAAAACGTACTGTAGCTCAAGAGAAAGTGCAAGTGTCCGCGGTCATCATTCTTGCTGGTTCAAATTCGGTAGCCTTTACATATCCTCTTGGACATGCGAGATCAGGTGCCGTATTGTCTCAATTAAATAGAGTAGGCTATATGCATGGGCGGAGAAGCACGGGGCAGATAAATACAAATAAACTACATTTCTAAATATGATTTGGCTATAGTTTACCACATTGCCATGGAATAAAAATGCCTATTGATCACCAATATCTGTCTCTATCTGAAAATCGTATCTCAAAAGAAAGCGCAAGTGTCCGCTCTCTCTCCAACTATGCTCTCGTCAAACTACTGTACGTCTAGCCTACTGGTTTATATAGCCCAGTAAAACCGATCGATAGTCGAATATAATGGGCCACGTGATAATCTCTGGTAATTTAATCTAACCTATTTATTAGATTATTTCTGCACATTTGTTTATTGCCTATAGGGCGCAAAATTGCTGGGACAATAGCTGCCAAACGAGCTGCGTCAACCACCTAAAATAACATTGCGCGACTTAGGTTGGGTTCGGGGCCAGATCTTGCGGGAGCAGGTAGGAGTCGGACATAAAGCCAGAGAGAGTGGGCGGTTGCAACTCCAATCAGTAGCACCAGCCGCAAGTGTGGAGGCTGGGCTAGTGAACTCTTGTAGCTCATAAATCTATGTTGTACCTCTGCAGGACATGAAGTTTAAAGGGTCTTTCAATATCCATTTGTTTCGTGCAGATGAACTCAAGAAGCAAGAAGCATGAGGAATTGAGAATAATCTCAGAACGTATTGGGTTGTGTTCCTTCCTGGTTCCCGTCCAATAACAGCTCACCCCAACACATCACCACCATGTATGGCAGTTTGTGTGAATAAGAGGAGTCGGCTGTGACAAGTCCAGACAGACGTGTATTCATAACAGACCCACACCCCAACCTACTACCTGCGCAGAGAGCAGCATTCGACATAGGCTTCTACAACTTCATACTTTTTTTAGTGACTCTCTGTTACCACATGTATGAATTAAATGTTGCAACTTTGTAGCAAGATACTAGAAAATAACTTAACTGTGCTGTTATCAACACACAACACAGCATTTTGGGGGCCCTGAGTGAGATATGGTTGCAACTGTATAACATGTTTCATGCAATTCTACTTGTTTTACCATGGGGCAGAGATACATTTTTGCAGTTTTAAAGTAAGTTTTCTGCAGTGCTACACATATTGCCATGGGGCTGAGGGAAATCATTTGTTTCAATTTCATATTCACATTTCCTGCAATCCTACTAAGATAGTTGTTTTCAGTTTTAAAGCTGTTCTACCCATTTTGCCATGATGTGGAGAGAAATGTTTGCAGTTTTGCTGCAAATTTCCTGCAATTCTACACATTTTTGCCATGACTTATTCCATATTAATGATATCTGAGTGAGAGTGACTAACAAAATCAGAGAGGGCCCCCTGGAGGTCTGGGCCCCTGGGTCAGGATTCGGTCATGTTTACTACAAGTTTGGATAACTGGCTTTTTTTTTATCTAGCCAAATGGACAAATACCATTGATTAAGATATAGCGTCACACACCTATATTACTTCTTGCAGGTTGTTAACTTCCAATTATGCATACACTCATAATTCATTCCCAAATCCTAAATGTACATTCAATGTTATAATTGTTTTACTCGGTGGGGTAGTGATAAAACTCTTAAAGTTATTAAAACAACGTTTTGTCGACATATTCACTCACCCCTGTGCCATTGTCACAGACAACAACCTTTCTGCCCTCGCTGTCCATGTTCCACTGATGCTGAGTGAAGGTACCTCTATATATTCCCTCCCGTCGGGGCTCTCAACGCAGGCTAGTCCAATTAAGCAACACTTAATTTATTTCTAAACACGGGGAAAGATTCTTGCAAAATGCAAAATACGAAGAACTGCAGCAAATTCGTATTCCTTCAATAACGTGAAGTGTGGGCGGAGTCGAGACTAGTTGGGGTAGGAGAAAAGACAGGGGCGGGGGCGGAATTGGCGTAGGTCTACAGGTAGACTATGTGTCAATCTCACTGTCTAATTGTTGGTCACAAGTCTACTCTGATTGTTCAATTATTAAAAAGTGAAGTCAGAGGATGATGCCGTCAAACCCAGCACACATGAGTCCTCCTCCCAAACAAACAAACAACCTATGGCTTCATCCTCTTGATCACCATCCAATATTCGCTCCTTTTCACCTTTAAACGCTCATGCCTCGTTCGTGCAGACCTCGACATCAGGTTTGGATCAACATGGTTTCATTTATTCCAAATTCATACACAACCAGACACATTTTTACAAAATACTTATTTTCCAATGAATACATCGCACAACAATGTATTGTTTGGTGATGTTAATGTGGGTATATTTATATAAAGATACAACAGTCATATATATGAACCAGGTCGTTTTCTGTCCTCAAAGGTTTATAGGCACATCAAGGAGTTGTGCTTCACGTTCACCCGTAGGCTACTTATCAATCTTGCTTTTATATTTCGTAGTTTCATTTCGTTCCTATCCCATTCACTCACTTACTGTTTTGCTCCGAAAGGCAACGCATGTATGAAGTACATCTCTAGAGAGAGCAGTGCAGAGGATTCCACACACTGAATAATGCCTCATACAACAGTCTAAAGAATATATCAGGTTGGAATAATATTATAATGGAGATGTTTTGGACACATCATCCAAAGCAGCATAGTTATACAGTTGTTACATTGTCATAATAGAAGAAGAATGTTAAACTATCTAATCTAAATGCAAATGTGTGGTGATGACGTGGGATGTCTTTTCCATACAGAACAACACTGTCTGGAGCCTAAGTCTATTTGTTGTTCTGTTAGCTTTGGGGAACAGTAATGGTTTAGAACGGTGGCGAAGTGGAAGTGAATCACAATTACAAGAGTTCCGTGTGGCTGTGATGCACACAGAACTATGATACCCACGGAATGAAAGTAGACTGAGAATCTGTCGTTCCTTTTTAAGGCAGTGACGTCATAAGCAGTTCTGAGTTGACAAACATTTACATTACATTACATTTAAGTCATTTAGCAGACGCTCTTATCCAGAGCGACTTACAAATTGGTGCATTCACCTTATGACATCCAGTGGAACAACCACTTTACAATAGTGCATCTAAATATTTTAGGGGGGGGTGAGAAGGATTACTTTATCCTATCCTAAGTATTCCTTAAAGAGGTGGGGTTTCAAACGACTGCTCATGTTGGAAACCAACAGCCTACCGAAGGCATTGTTCATTGTAAAGGGCAAATTAAGAAACGGGATTAAAGCTAGTACTCAATGATAGACTACTAAAAAAATAGACTCCCTATGAGTTGAAACCAGGTCAAAACATATATTATAATTCAGGTTCAGTATTTACTCTAACTCTAAGACTGTGACGATGTATATTATTTCTATAAATAATGTGCCTGAGAATAGTTATTTTTGTTATAGAATATGTTCTTGCTCCTGACTGACTGACTACCCACGTTCCAGCCCAAATCTACAGGACAGAGAATTGTAGTTGGTACTTCTTTGTACAACAGCACAGTCATAAAGTACTACAGTGGCTTGCGAAAGTATTCACCCCCCTTGGCATTTTTCATATTTTGTTGCCTTACAACCTGGAATTCAAATTGATTTTGAGGGGGTTGTATCATTTCATTTACATCACTTTGAAGATGCAAAATATTTTTCATTGTGAAACAGACAAGAATAAGACAAACAAATGGAAAACTTGAGCGTATAACTATCCCCCCCCCGCAAAAAAAAGCCAATACATTGTAGAGGCACCTTTTGCAACAATCACAGCTGCAAGACTCTTGGGCTATGTCTCTATAAGCTTGGCACATCTAACCACTGGGATTTTTGCCCATTGTTCAAGGCAAAACTGCTCCAGCTCCTTCAAGTTGGATGGGATCCGCTGGTGTACAGCAATCTTTAAGTCATATGACAGATTCTCAATTGGATTGAGGTCTGGGCTTTGACTAGGCCATTCCAATACATTTAAATGTTTCCCCTTGAACCACTCGAGTGTTGCTTCAGCAGTATGCTTAGGGTCCTTGTCCTGCTGGAAGGTGAACCTCCATCCCAGTCTCAAATCTATGGAAGACCGAAACAGGTTTCCCTCAAGAATTTCCCTGTATTTAGCGCAATTCTTCAATTCTGACCAGCTTCCCAATCCATGCCGATGAACAACTCCCCCACAGCATGATGCTGCCACTACCATGCTTCACTGTGGGGATGGTGTTCTCTGGGCAATGAGAGGTGTTGGTTCTGCCCCAGACATAGCGTTTTCCTTGATGGCCAAAAAGCTCAATTTTAGTCTCACCTGACCAGAGTACCTTCTTCCATATGTTTGGGGAGTCTCCCACATGCCTTTTGGCGAGCACCAAACGGGTTTGCTTATTTTCTTCTTTAAGCAATTGCTTTTTTCTGACCACTCTTCCGTAAAGCCCAGCTCTGTGGAGTATACGGTTTAAAGTTGTCTTATGGACAGATACTCCAATCTCCACGGTGGAGCTTTGCATATCTTTGGTCTCTTTGTTGCCTCTCTGATTAATGCCCTCCTTGCCTTGTCCGTGAGTTTTGGTGGGCGGCCCTCTCTTGGCAGGTTTCTTGTGGTGCCAAATTCTTTCAGTTTTTTAATAATGGATTAGTGGTGCCAGATTCTTTCCGGTTTTTAATAATGGATTAATGGTGCTCAGTGGGATGTTCAAAGTTTTGGATATTTTTTATAACCCAACCCTGATCTGTACTTCTCCACAACTTTGTCCCTGACCTGTTTGGAGAGCTCCTTGGTCTTCATGGTGCCGCTTGCTTGGTGGTGCCCCTTGCTTAGTGGTGTTGCAGACTCTGGGGCCTTTCAGAACAGGTGTATATATATACACTGAGATAATGTGACAGATCATGTGACACTTAGATTGCACACAGATAGACTTTATTTAACTAATTATGTGACTTCTGAAGGTAATTGGTTGCACAAGATCTTATTTAGGGGCTTCATAGCAAAGGGGGTGAATACATATGCACGCACCACTTGTCAATTTTTTTGAATTCTTTGAAACAAGTAATTTTTTTCATTTCACTTCACCAATGTGGACTATTTTGTGTATGTCTATTACAAGAAATCCAAATTTAAAAAAACATTTAAATTACAGGTTGTAATGCAACAAAATAGCAAAAACGCCAAGGGGAGTGAATACTTTTGCAAGGCACTGTAAATAACCGTGTACCTCACAGTCGTGTGCGATGGTGCATTTTAAGTGCATGTGTTTGTGAATGGTCCAATCCCCAACCCCCCCCTTCCCCATTCTTCCATTAGCAACCACATCAAGTGTCCATATCAAGTCTTTTGTCAATGTGTTCAATCCCAACTCACAGACAGATAGTACTTCTACAGTGTCTATATTGTCTCTATATCTGTGGGGCCGGGGCTTCCTGGCTGAAAACCAATAATAGCATCTCCCTTGAGGACTCAACCAATTAGAGCCTCTCTCCAGCTGCACTCAATGACCCGACCTCAGGATTCAAACTCGCTGTCGCTGCTGACGGAGATGTCGGGGGTGGAGGCTCCAGTGCCCCGAGGGTCGGTGCCAGTGCTGCAGTCGCTGGCCTCGGGGCTGCCCGGGTGACAGGGGGAGGCAGTCAGCAGGCGGGGGTGGTGGGAGTGGCGCTCCTGGACAGAACCCTCAGGGGAGCATCCGGAAGGCAGGTGGGTGGGGTCCTGTTGCAGTCTGGGAACAGGGAGAAGGAGATTGTGAAGTTAGTTTTAGAGACACATGGTTTGGTTGAAGTGTTACCTAAGTGGTACGCTCTGTGACTAATCGTAGGGCTTTTGTCTTGAGGTAAAACAATAATCAATTGGCTCACACTCAAAAAGCAGTCTTTTGATAAATTGCTTAATTTTTCAGTTTAGAATTTAGAACATCTTCAACAAGACACAGAAAGTCAAAGGTTCCAAGCTGAGTAACCTCCTCTCTTGCCTTGACTTGAGTTTTGACGTACCTGTTCTTTGCCGACGCGGCCCTGTCTCTCTGGCGTCGGTTCTTGAACCAGTTGCCGACCTGTGTAGGCGTGAGTCCCGTGGCCTGGGCCAGGTGCCGTTTCCTGGACGGGTTTGGGTAGGGGTCCTGGAGGTACCACTCCCTGAGCAGGCTACGAGTTCTCTCCTTGGAGACATAAAGGACACAACAATGGTCAGTTCCCTGCTTCACGTAACCAACAGTGTTCCTAATAATCTATATCTTTCACAATCAGATATGACATATGCAGCATATGGGTGTGATATCTTTCATTTAGGCTACTCCATTGATATTGTTAAGAGAAGATTCCCTGCAGGAGACCTAAGCCATGCTGAAAATAATCATATTAAATTGGATTTAAGGGATAATAATTATAATCTACATTATCAACATAAATATGTTATACTGTATATTGGCTCAGGATAAAAGGGCTTAGTACTGGAGAGAGGGCTAGATGCCTTACGATTGGTAGAGGTTTATACTTTGTGGGGCAGCAAGATGATTTGCCTGCAGTATCTGACTCTACCAAAAGAGGGGGATGTAACGGGGGAGTTGGGACATTACCTAAACTCCACTGACCTACTGTACGATCTATAGCAAAAGTCAGTGCTCAGCCTTAGACCCTTCACCTAATGGTCTTGCACAGACTTTACCCATTCAATATTGTCAACAACATCCTGGGCCAGAGAGTGACACACAGAGAGTGTTATGTTGTTTCTGTGGAAATGTGACCTGCTCAACGCATGTATCTGCCCAGGTTTAAGTCTAGGACTACTCAGTCCGTCACAATCTTTTTTGTGTGCTGTGTGTAGCTACTGTATCTTCTAAAATGACCTATTCCTTGCCCTGATGCAAGTGATTTCATATGCATTTAGTAGTAATTTTGTTGGTTGAAGTGCATTTCGAAGCAACCAAAATCCTGCAATGGTTAACAGGAATAGGGATGCCTTATGCCTGTGTTTCGTTGTTTTCTAAAGATAACTGATGATGTCTATACTGACATCCAAAAGGTTAAAACACTGTTAAGCCCAACATTTCCCCCTAGACCTAATGATTGTCCGCTTGGTTCCACAGACCTTTGCGTTGGAGTGATGTTGACTGTGACAGTAACCTGGGCGTGATCCAAAACGGAATATCTCTCTGTTTCACTTCAATAGTGAAAGGTTCCGGTATTCAGTGGAATCGGCTCCTAAGCAAATATCAAAGACACTGGCCATCCAGCACCAAGGAGAGTGGTTTTTTAAAAGTTTGTTTCATGTTGCATTATCGTTGCCCCGTCCTCTGTTATTTGTGTAACCAAGTGTAGCCTAGTAGCTAGGTCTACTGTGTAGCATAACCTACGATGTTTATGTGTGTTCTTTTTCTGAACCACTCCAAAAATAAGTTCCTTTGCAGGAAAATAAAGTTATTCTATTCTATCCCAGGCTAGGTGATTGCTCACTGCTGTGAGTTGGTGGAAACTCCAGAGTAAAAGGGAGCTCGTCTTATACCGCCACGGGCGGTCTCTGACACGCAAGGTTTATACTGTAGCAAACTGACTCCCTCTGTGACTGCATCCCAAATGGCACCCTATTCCCAATGTAGTCACTACTTTTGACCAGGGCCCATGGAGCTTGGGTCAAAAGTAGTGCACTATATAGGGAATAGAGTGCCAGTTGGGATGCAGTCACAGAGGAGTCAGTTGCACTATAGCATACACATGTACTATAGCCTACAGCCTATAGCCGCACAGTCCCCATTCAGCATGCTCTTATGGAGCTCTTACTGCAGGTTGAAGTAGCCTGACATCTAGACTTGTTTTGTGCTAACTCTTCCCCTCCTTGTACTCTGTCACATGAGGAATGGATTGTTGTCACAAAAAGATTGTTACCCAGGCTAAGGTTGAAGAGCAGAAGCATCTCTTCTCACCTAAGTCATTTACATGCTGAGATGTAGATTTATTTTTATTTTTATGAAAATACTTTAAAAAACAAATATATATTTTGTGTAGACTATTGAGTCTTGATTCGGCTGACATTGCTCGTTTCTTGGCTATAACACTTATGTGCTTGTTTTTATGTTTTGTGAATCCACACAAAGACGCTAATGCATATTGCCAGTGGTTCAGCAGAGAGACTGTAGATAATCATGTATTGGTCTGTCGCTCAGTAAAGGAAGTGACATGTGCAGCCACATTACTACAGACAAGATATGTCCTGTTTGAAACTTTGCCATCGAACTTTGCCATCAAACTCAAAGCAGTGAATGGTAGAAGGTGAAACGCCATAACATGACACATTAGAACATCATTTAACAGAATCTCAGTGGGAAACACCATTGCATTAATTTGTTTCTCTATAGAAATAGCCTACAGCCTCTTATGTGAAAATCTTTTACTATGTCTAACCTAACCTTGCAGGAGGGTATTGACCTCCTATTATCTATAGTCTGAGTTAACAGAGATCAGGACTGGAGAAAAAGAGAGAACCCTTGTCAGTGACTCGGGTATCATTAGCAACTGAAGCGCTCAGGAACTATTGGGGACTTGATATGCCAAGGTGCCGCAATGAGACCATCTGAAGTTATTTCAGATTTTTTGTTTTATTTAATTAACCTTTATTTAACTAGGCAAGTTAGTTAAGAACAAACTGCCTTGTTCAGGGCAGAATGACAGATGTTTCAGTATAAGAATTTCAAAATGTTTTACAAATTTACAATTAACAGTGAGTCAGCCCATTAGGCTACATACATTATTGGTTACAGTCAGATATTAGTTACGTGTTTCGTTCATTTCTAATTTATAGCCAGTTAGTGTATATAGGCATGTATGCATGATGAAGTTGCGTAACTATAGGTATGGTGCGAAAGAATCATACTTACAGCTTGGTGTCTCACCTTAAAGCAGTGCGTCTTCTGCTCGCCGTCCCAGATGGTGCGAGGCAGTGGGAACTTCTTTCGGATACGGTACTTCTCCACCGGTCCCAGGGGACGGCCCCGGAGCCGCTCTGCCTCGCGGTAATGCGCGTCCAGCCACAGATCTTGGAGTTTGGCGTGAGACTCGCGTGTAAAGCGGTGGCTCTGGAGGATCTGGTAAAGCGCCTCGAAGTTTCCTCCGTGGAAGGCGACCAGCGCCCGGGCGCGCATCACTGACTCGTGGCGGTTGAGAGCCTCCCCGGCGGAGCCAGGGACAGCATCAGGCAGGGACCATAAGAACCGCCCCAGGCGCTCGATGTCGCCGGTCTCCTCGAGGTTCTCGCACACCCGAGCCACTTGTTCCGGGGTGAACATAGGCAAAGGGAACATCTTTCCCCTTTTTCGTTCTTCTCAGACTTTGTCTACAAATAAAATAGTCTATATTATCATATATCTAAAAAAATAAATGTTGGTTCAGCTAAATGGACATGGCCAATGGTCATATTATTCCAATTGTCTGGTGCGTGAAGAGTCCTTTTACGCACCACGTCCCAGTGAGCCTCCCAGTGATGCGGAAGTTTAGTTGAATCAAATATAGTTTTGTAGTAAAAATAAATCTGATTGGCAGCGAGTTCCTTATGTAAGTTGTTTCTCCTGTCTTTTCCCGGTATTGGCAAGCTATGCTATATGTGACAACTGTCGCGTCGGAGCCAGACACTTCCTGGAGTTCTGTCGGTTCTAGTAGGCTAAAGAAAGAACGCCAGGAGTCGACCTGTATTTATAGATAGAAACAATTAGCATCTTTGTAGATGTTTTGAGAGGGATTATGCGCCACGCAGTCATTAGCCACTTAGCGGGGGGTAATGTGTATAGAGGTGACAGCCTGATCAGATTGTTTGTTTTAGCCGAGGGATACATTGACTGTCAGGATGATTGGGAAGCTAACAACAAGGATATTTAATTGGTCTGATCTGCATGATTGGCCGGCCGGGGGAAATCCAATACAGGTCAAAGGACAGGGAGGAGGATGAGGAGAAGAGAAGAGAGGAGGAAAATGTGTGTAATCAAGCGTTTTTTTTTTTACCCATTAGGCCTGGTTGGTATTTACTAGAAAGTTAATTCACCTAAATAGAATGAAGTGATACATAATCAATAACTTTTCTATAACCAATCACTGGATAATTGGAATAGTAGAATAGTGACATATTATTGTTGTGTTTATAATAATGTGATAAAATGTTTGGTTTAAAAACATCTATATTTGACTCTTACGTATAGTTTTAGTTTACAGTTTGTCAACAAATGATTATAGGTCTTCGGTCAATTGTGCATATATATTTTAGATAGGCCTAACCCAAAACAGAAGTAATTATTTTCGGATATGTTTTTTTTGGTTTGTTGTTGTTTTTTAACCCTGGTGAATGGATGCACCCTGGCTCATAACATGTATGGGTTATAGATGACAGGCCGCTTCACAGCTATAGTGTATGCTCTGATTTGAATGCGGTTTGAATCTGAGCGCCAGAGCTACCGCGCTAAGGCCTTGGCAATCTGTATCTGTATCACCTACGCGGCGGCCGCTTCCATTTGCCCACGGCGAAATCTCCCGAGATGCATGTTTGGCAAAGCTGCTAAGCATCCTCTCAACGCTCCCGGCAAAAAGTAATCGCCTTTTAATTAAAGTGGACACTCATACAGTAGACCTATCCTCCTCCACACCGGTCCGTCCCCGGGTCAGGATAGTTTTTTTTAACGTCTCTGGAGGCAGGGTGATGGACGGCAGTGTTACTCGGGGACACTGTATTATATGATCCTGCTTCATGGGTTCAATCCCTTTCTGATTTTATTAATCCGTCTTTAGGGGACACATTTTGTATTAATCCGGTTTAGAATAAGCATCTGTCCACGATTGCGGTACAACAAGCACACATAATAAACTATATTATATGAGTATAGGCTATAGGGAATTGATATATGCTCTGGGTCTTTAGGCGCATTGCATATTATTTTTAATTGTTCATAATTGTATTTATTAGGCTACTGTTTTGTTTAGGGGAATAACATTAATACGTTTGTGTATGGTGGTGGAGGTGGGTTGGGGTCAGTTCAGGAAAATCCTATTTGAAAATAAATGTTTTTTTTTATTCTGGAATTGGAATTTCATTTAGTCTCCAGAATTGATGGAATTGAAATGGAATTGACAGTAACCCTGGACAGTTTACATCCATAGTCTCTAGACTACAGAACCACATCAATGCAGTGCCAATCCAGCAGACCATGCTTATGAATTCTGTGTGCATAAAAGTTTTAAAATAGAAGTTGTGGTCATGCAAAGAAAGGGTCATGGTTTAGAAACAGGTCAAGTGGTTTAGTCTTGTCCAACAATCTTTTTACAAAACACAAATATGCGTTTACCAGACAATACAGGCTAAGCTGGAGAACTTCGAGGTCATGATTGATTATATCATTTAGACAACAGACAATTAATTCTGACTTTATGTAGAATTGAACTGTAATAGCTGAATAAATACATTATTTTATTGGCAGATTTCCTTTCTTTAGTTTTCTTATTTTGTTTTATAACCTAAACCTCTGAAAATTACTAGCATAATTTAATTGACTACAGACACACTACATGTCCAAAAGTAGGTGGAAACCTCCTAGTCTAACATCTCATTCCAAAATCATGGGCATTAATATGGAGGTGGTCCCCCTTTTGCTGCTCCACTCTTCTGGGAAGCGTTTCCAGTAAATGTTGGAACATTGCTGCAGGGACTTGCTTCCATGCAGCCACAAGAGCATAAGTGAGGTCGGGCACTGATGTTGGGCAATTAGGCCTGGCTTGCAGTCGGTGTTCCAATTCATGACAAAGGTGTTAGATGAGGTTGAGGTCAGGGCTTTGTGCAGGCAAGTCAAGTTCTTCCACATCGATCTTGACAAACCATTTCTCTATGCACTTCACTTTGTGCATGGTGGCATTGTCATGCTGAAACAGGAAAGGCCCTCCCCCAAACTGTTGCCACAAAGTTGGAAGCACAGAATCGACTAGAATGTTATTGTATGCTGTAGCATTAAGATTTACCTTCACTGGAACTAAGGAGCAAGCCTGAACTATGAAAAATAGCCCCAAACCATTATTTGTCCTCCACCAAACTTTACATTTGGCACTATGCAGTCGGGCAGGTAGCGTTCTCCTGGCATTCGCCAAACCCAGATTCGTCCATCGGACTGCCAGATGGTGAAGCATGATTCATCACTCCAGAAATGCATTTCCGTTGCTCCAGAGTCCAATGGCGGCAAGCTTTACACCACCCCAGCCGACGCTTGGCATTGCCCATGGTGATCTTAGGCTTGTGTGCGGCTTCTCGAGCATGGAAACCCGTTTCATGAAGCTCCCAACGAACAGTCATTGTTCTGACGTTGCTTACAGAGGCAGTTTAGAACTCGGTAGTGAGTGTTGCAACTGAGGACAGACTATTTTTAGCACTACGCACTTTAGCACCGCTTCAGCACTCACGGGTCCCGTTCTATGGGCTTGTGTGGCCTACCACTTCGCAGCTGAGCCGTTATTGCATCCTATGATGGTGTCACGTTGAAAGTCACTGAGCTCTTCAGTAAGGCCATTCTACTGCCAATGTTTGTCTATGGAGATTGCATGGCTGTGTACTCTATTTGAATCACCTGTCAGCAACGGGTGTGGCTGAAATAGCCGAATCCACTAAGTTGAAGGGCCGTCCACATACTTTTGGCCATGTAGTGTAAGATGTAATGTTCTAAGCCAGATGTAAATGACCAAATACACTCAAAACCAAGACATATATAAACAAAGCTAGATTTAATTTGTAATAATGTCGGCGAGGGTCTGGAAGCAAGTTCAGGGAGTGAGTGTTTTAATAAATAAATGATAAACTATCAAAATAGAGAAAGTCGCACACTCCATGTATAATCTCCCAGCAATTTAATGGGTATTTACCAACGTTTCGGCATCACTGTGCCTTCCTCAGGGATAAATCAATTAAACATAATACAAAACAAGAAACACGAACTACACACACAGACAAGAACCACGAACTACACACACAGACAAGAAACAGAAACAATGACGCCTGGGGAAGGAACCAAGGGGAGTGACAGATATAGGGAAGATAATCAAGGAGGTGATGGAGTCCAGGTTAGTGTCATGAGGCGCAGGTGCGCGAGACGATGGTGACAGGTGTGCGGGATAATCAGCAGTCTGATGACCAAGAGCCCGGGGAGGGAGTATCCCTGACAATATTATTATTTATTTCAACAACTGTATACCTTCTGTGCAGAATACATGTTCAGTGGATACATTTCTTTGTCACAAAAAGGCAAATGGAAACTAAAGTAGCTTGTGAAAGTAACAATATAAGCCTAGGCAAGATCATTTTAAACAAAATTCTGCCAAGTTCACAAGCTCCCCGATGATGTGATGCTCTTGGTAATGGCCTGAGTTGCCTAATGGTGAGTCCGCCAGTGTGTACAGGAACATTGATATTTGAAATGTTTATACATTAAATCCTTGTAAAAATATTCATTTAAACTTCAATATTATTATTATTTTTTTAATTACTCTACTAACGCAATTGTAATGCTCGTCATGGGTGGAAGAAGAAGAGGACCAATGCGCAGCGTGGTAAGTGTTCATATTCTTTAATGAAACAACTGAACACTGAACAAAATGACAAATGAACAGTCCTGTACGGTGAAGAAAAACACAGAACAGAAAATAATCACCCACAACTCAAGGGTGAAAACAGGCTGCCTACAGTGCCTTGCGAAAGTATTCGGCCCCCTTGAACTTTGCGACCTTTTGCCACATTTCAGGCTTCAAACATAAAGATATAAAACTGTATTTTTTTGTGAAGAATCAACAACAAGTGGGACACAATCAAGTGGGATATTTCAAACTTTTTGAACAAATCAAAAACTGAAAAAGTGACGCTCTTATTTACAAATTGGTGCATTCACCTTATGACATCCAGTGGAACAACCATTTACAAAATCTAAATATTTTTGAGGTACTTAAAATCAGGTGTCTCCGGAAGGTGGTGATTGACTCCGCTGTCCTGGCGTCATGAGGGAGTTTGTTCCACCATTGGGGAGCCAGAGCAGCGAACAGTTTTGACTGAGCTGAGCGGGAACTGTACTTCCTCAGTGGTAGGGAAGGCCAGAGGTGGATGAACGCAGTGCCCTTATTTGGGTGTAGGGCCTGATCAGAGCCTGGAGGTACTGAGGTGCCGTTCCCCTCACAGCTCCGTAGGCAAGCACCATGGTCTTGTAGCGGATGCGAGCTTCAACTGGAAGCCAGTGGAGAGAGCGGAGGAGCGGGGTGACGTGAGAGAACTTGGGAAGGTTGAACACTAGTCGGGCTGCGGCGTTCTGGATGAGTTGTAGGGGTTTAATGGCACAGGCAGGGAGCCCAGCCAACAGCGAGTTGCAGTAATCCAGACGGGAGATGACAAGTGCCTGGATTAGGACCTGCGCCGCTTCCTGTGTGAGGCAACTCTGCGGATGTTGTAGAGCATGAACCTACAGGAACGGGCCACCGCCTTGATGTTATTGAGAACGACAGTTTGTTTCAGGATCACAAGGTTCTTTCTGAACAAAGTTGTCAAAAACATGGAACGGGCAGTCCTTCCCGGGAAATTGTCTTGCGTTCAGCATGAAAATCCACACTGATATGTCTGCCAGACATGCAGAGATGCGATTCGCCACCTGGTCATCAGAAGGGGGAAAGGAGAAGATTAATTTTCTGCATAGCAATGATAGGAGAGAGTATAGCGAGAATAGGAGAGGGCCTGCAGCCCCTTTACTTTCAGTGCAGAAAACTCTCTCCAGAAGTTCAGTGAGGATCTCTGAATGATCCAATGTTGACCTAAATGACCAATGATGATAAATACAATCCACCTGTGTGTAATCAAGTCTCCGTATAAATGCACCTGCACTGTGATAGTCTCAGAGGTCCGTTAAAAGCGCAGAGAGCATCATGAAGAACAAGGAACACACCAGGCAGGTCCGAGATACTGTTGTGAAGAAGTTTAAAGCCGGATTTGGATACAAAAAGATTTCCCAAGCTTTAAACATCCCAAGGAGCACTGTGCAAGCGATAATATTGAAATGGAAGGAGTATCAGACCACTGCAAATCTACCAAGACCTGGCCGTCCCTCTAAACTTTCAGTTCATACAAGGAGAAGACTGATCAGAGATGCAGCCAAGAGGCCCATGATCACTCTGGATGAACTGCAGAGATCTACAGCTGAGGTGGGAGACTCTGTCCATAGGACAACAATCAGTCGTATATTGCACAAATCTGGCCTTTATGGAAGAGTGGCAAGAAGAAAGCCATTTCTTAAAGAAATCCATAAAAAGTGTTGTTTAAAGTTTGCCACACGCCACCTGGGAGACACACCAAACATGTGGAAGAAGGGGCTCTGGTCAGATTAAACCAAAATTGAACTTTTTGGCAACAATGCAAAACGTTATGTTTGGCGTAAAAGCAACACAGCTCATCACCCTGAACACACCATCCTCACTGTCAAACATGGTGGTGGCAGCATCATGGTTTGGGCCTGCTTTTCTTCAGCAGGGACAGGGAAGATGGTTAAAATTGATGGGAAGATGGATTGAGCCAAATACAGTACCATTCTGGAAGAAAACCTGATGGAGTATGCAAAAGACCTGAGACTGGGACGGAGATTTGTCTTCCAACAAGACAATGATCCAAAACATAAAGCAAAATCTACAATGGAATGGTTAAAAAATAAACATATCCAGGTGTTAGAATGGCCAAGTCAAAGTCCAGACCTGAATCCAATCGAGAATCTGTGGAAAGAACTGAAAACTGCTGTTCACAAATGCTCTCCATCCAACCTCACTGAGCTCGAGCTGTTTTGCAAGGAGGAATGGGAAAAAATTTCAGTCTCTCGATGTGCAAAACTGATAGAGACACCCCAATCGACTTACAGCTGTAATCGCAGCAAAAGGTGACGCTACAAAGTATTAACTTAAGGGGGCTGAATAATTTTGCACGCCCAATTTTTCAGTTTTTGATTTGTTCAAAAAGTTTGAAATATCCAATAAATGTCGTTCCACTTCATGATTGTGTCCCACTTGTTGTTGATTCTTCACAAAAAAAATACAGTTTTATATCTTTATGTTTGAAGCCTGAAATGTGGCAAAAGGTCGCAAAGTTCAAGGGGGCCGAATACTTTCGCAAGGCACTGTATGTATGGTTCTCAATCAGGGACAACGATAAACAGCTGCCTCTGATTGAGAACCATACCAAGCCAAACACAGAAATACCAAATCATAGAAAAAAGAACAGACTGCCCACCCAACTCCCGCCCTGACCATACTAAAACAAAGACATCACAAAGGAACTAAGGTCAGAACGTGACAACAATGTATAAAAAACTGTGACAAAATTCTTATTTTTCAAATGGAAGTAAATCCAAACAGTCCATAGCTCAAGACAAAGGTATAGATTCCCTGTACAAACAGTGGGCGGAGGATGATAGCACATCTAGATTATCAGGGCAGTGGGGTGCAGTGTGAGTGTGCCTATGTGTGTGTCTGTCTGTCAGGAGGGAGGGAGGGATTGTACTGTGTGTGTGCAAGTGTCTGTTCACACAGCCAGTATAGAGGAGCACAGAAGGGGGGAGAAATTAGATGAGCCGGGGGAAGATCATACCTTATAGTTAATCTGACGCTGTTGGGTCTTAGACACTTCTCGCGTTTGAATGCACACTTGTACACACACTTGCGTAAACATACACACACACACACACACACACACACACACACACACACACACACACACACACACACACACACACACACACACACACACACACACACACACACACACACACACACACACACACACACACACACACACACACACACACACACACACACACACACACACATCCCTCTACCCCCTTCCAAATCCCACCAATCTGTTAACACTTTGAGAGCAGACTGAGTGAGATTACCAATCTTCTTAATCATAGATGGAGATGGGATGAGGAGATTATGATGGTGTGTGCCAGTCAGTATCAGTGTGTGAGGGGTGTTTAAACTGTATTGATTTATTGAATACCACACATCCTTATAGAGGCATCGTTTTGATATGATACAACACGATAGCGTGTCAATAAAGCCTGCTAAAGTTTATAATCCTGGCTGTGTTGTCAAAATTGCACTCTTGCAAGCTTTGCAAGGAAAGTTTACAAGCTGAACCAAACACATCGTGTTTAACACATGAACACTGAAGAGTGGTCATCAACCTTGTAGCAACATTTCCCATCTATTTGTCCTGATCATTTTTTTGTTACCAGAGTTATATAGTTACATACTTTTGTGTTCTAATTAATTCTGTGACCATATGCACATATCTAGCCCTCATTCCCCTCTTCCCCTCCCCTCCCTGCACCTCTTCGCCTTTCGGGACAAAACAAGGTCTGCATCCCAAATGGCTCCCTATTCCCTATAGTGCCTATGGGCCCGGGTCAAAAGTAGTGCACCACAGGAAATATTGGGTTCCATTTGGGACGCAGGCCAGGACATGATGATGGAGGTGGAACCCCACTTGGCATAATTAATTCGACTTAAACAAGAAGTCGCCTGCTTAAAAATGAGCTGTTGATTTTGCCAACACGCATGGCAGGGGGTGGGGTCTGGGGCCCTGTGTGGCGGGGTATTACCCATCCAACCATGCTGTATAAATCCACAACTCAACACAATTAACAAGCAACTGGGAGGAGAACTAATTAGTGTTATCGTTATCACCGGCCCCAACCCCTATTCCTCCTAAAGAAAGGAGGTCAAACACACACGCAACGAGCTCAGGAAAACACACCGAAACAAATGAATTAAGCACACATGCACTCGCATAACACACACTGACACACACACACTAATTCCATCCCAGCAAGTGAAGTAGGGGCTAATTACAAACTTGTTTGCAACTCAATACCAGTATCCTCTCAGACAGGTCGAGTGTCCCCCACCCCCTCCCCACATAGGAGGGTCTCCCAGGCAGCACCATATGCCCAGGGGTCATTCACCAAACAAACAATATATTCACTTCCCCTTCCGCTGTTGTGAGGTGCTATAGGAGGAGAAAGAGCAAAGTCTCTTGCCTCAATTGGCCCAGGGTGAGCACGGAGGATTGAGATAGCAGTCACCGTGGAGGCAAATATTTGTGGTGGATTGAAAGACGAGGAGTAAATCCCTGTCTAAATTTTTAGCACCGTCAGAAAGACCCCACAAAGCTCTTATTTTAACCAGCATCTACCACGTATTATTAACAACATAACTATTTTTGTTGTTTGCATTATACTCAATCTCAGTTGACTGTTTTTTATTTTTATTTTTTTAACCTTTATTTAACCAGGCAAGTCAGTTAAGAACAGATTCTTATTTTCAATGACGGCCTGGGAACAGTGGGTTAACTGCCTGTTCAGGGGCAGAACAACAGATTTGTACCTTGTCAGCTCAGGGGTTTGAACTCGCAACCTTCCGGTAACTAGTCCAACGCTCTAACCACTAGGCTACGCTACAGTATATGACTGGATTATACAGTGCCTTCACGATCCCTTGACTTTTCCCACATTTTGTTAAATTACAGCCTTATTCTAAAATTGATTAAATTGTTGTTTTTTTCATCTATCTACACACAATGCCCCATAATGACAAAGGAAAACATTTTTTTTTAGAAATGTTTGTTAATTTATTATAAATAAAATGGAAATATCACATTTACATAAGTATTCAGACCCTTTACTCAGTACTTTGTAGAAGCACCTTTGGCAGCGATTAAAGCCTTGATTCTTCATTGAGTAAATACACCTGTATTTGGGGAGTTTCTCCCATTCTTCTCTGCAGATCCTCTCCACCTCTGTCAGGTTGGATGGGGAGTGTTGTGCACAGCTATTTTCAGGTCTCTTCAGAGATGTTCAGGCTCTGGCTGGGCTACTCAATGACATTCAGAGACTTATGGGGTATTGTTTGTAGACTGATGAGAAAAAACAAACAATTGAATCGATTTTAGAATAAGGCTGTAACGTAACAAAATGTGGAAAAAGTCAAGGGGTCTGAATACTTTCCGAATGCACTATAGATGGGATATCATCACCCAGAATAACATGCTGTACCCCCTCATTCTCTGGATGGCTCATCATCAGCCTGTCAATTGATGCTGAATTATTCATGATTTGTAGAAGGTTGCTCTCTAGGTTCAAGTCTCCATTCTCATGACCTTTGTATAGAAAGAGTCTGGCACTCCAATACGATGGGGCGACTTGTGTTCTAAATTCAATTGTGTTATCTGTGTGTGTGTGTCCAACCTGTGTGCGTGTGTGTGTACTCTGTGTCTCTGTCTCTCGACGTGTATGTCTCTCTGCCTGTGTCCAACCCCAGGGCTATCTGATAGCGATCCACCTCCCCAAGGAGGACCTGTTTGACGTCTCTCTCTACTGCCAGCACTACTGTCTCCTCCCCCTGGATGGGTTTCTTTCAGGTTCAGTTAACAAACGGCCCGTCCTCCTAACATAGTCCCAGACGGCACTCCACCACAGAATGTGGTCTTGGATGGGGATGCCTGCTCTAGTATTTCTATAGCTCCGCCTAAGGAAGGTATCACTGTTGCTGTGTGTGAAGATGAGCTTACACAAGGAGATCTCCTTTTGATGACTTATCAACCAACCAACAATGTTGTCTAATTTATGCTCTATGCACTAGAAAATAGACTTGGGGATGGATGGGTGGATCACTCTCAGGGTTTGTTTGCTGGGCTGGTCGTTGGTCCTTGTGCTTATGATTACTGTGATTCGTGACTAGCAACAATGGCTGCTAGTGGTCATGGTGGTGATGTAAGGGGTTAGAACAATAGGAGGGCCAATGTCTGTCTGTCTGTGCCTGGCTGGCTGGCTGGCTGGCTTCACTGCCATGACTTCATAGCCTAGAGAACTCAGAGGCGAGAAGCTTAGAGAAGAGAACATAGAATGTTAGAATTCTTTGGAATCTTAGAAGCTCTCTGTGTCAAAGAAAGAACACTGTCCAATTCTGGATTCTGTCTGTAACTCAATAGGCACCTCTGTCAAATGTTAGTTTGTGGTCAAAATGTTATTGAGTTATATTTTATTTCTACCAATTGTAGTCAAATTGAATATCATACTCACAGAAATTGTGCTTAACATTTTAATTGACATTGTCTTTCAAGTCTCTTTACTTGCATGCCTGTGAACTCACAGAGAACTATCTGCTTACCAGTTTGGCCATCATGTCTTAGGTGACTTAATAGAAGAAAAATAATTGAATTCTCACACCATGCAGCCTCGCTGCGATTCCTTGATATAACAGGTGTTATTGGAGTTGTTTAGGAATGCTAAAGGGCTTAAAAGGTAGGACTTATTCTCACCTAATACTTTAATACTCATTAATTCCTGATTCAGTGACTTACCTCTATTGAGCACCCTTCCCCCCCTCCCTGTCCCACCCTGCCCCACCTGCCTGCCCCAGCCCAGCCACTCTGCAGCTCCGCCAAATTACCCCCCGGGAGGGACAGGTGGATAAAGTGAGGGCTGGGGGAGGGATGAAGGGATGGAGGGTAGAGGATGGTTATTTAAGAGTGCTTAAAGGCTCAGTAAAGTTTGTTTGTTGTGTGCTAATTTTGTCTGCCTTCATGTCACCTAGATGTACTGATAGGAGTGCACTACATACACACTGACCTGAGCTTATAACTACTCTTTAGAGCACTGAATAGACTTTAATGATTGACTGATTGATAGTTGCCCATAGAGAGACACACATTCTGAGACATTGTTTGCAGCATGGTTATTATTAATTTATTGCAAGAAATGGAGAATAAGTGGAAATAAGCCATGGCAAAAATCAAAAACAACTCCTTCTAAAACGATCTCCTCTGATTTTTCCTATAAGAAAATACATGTTGTATATCACTGTATGTACTGTACTGTGTACTGTACCAGAACTATGGATAAGCTCCTCTCCTCTGAGATTTAATGCAGATCCTGGGAGCCAAACTGTGAGGGCCCAGGGAATGTGCAGCCAGTCTACAAACACAGTACAATAGGCCAATTGCATCATGCCATCCTTCATCTGTTTACTAAATTATTGTGATAGAGGAGCTTGCATTAGCTCATTGATCGAGGAGACAGATTTAACTTAGCTCTATGTGGCTAGTGTCAGTGTCTGGTCAGTGGGTTCCCGACTCCAAGGTTCTGGTTCCTTGTTGTGTGTGTGTGTGTGTGTGTGTGTGTGTGTGTGTGTGTGTGTGTGTGTGTGTGTGTGTGTGTGTGTGTGTGTGTGTGTGTGTGTGTGTGTGTGTGTGTGTGTGTGCAACTCTGTGAGTTTGTGTATGTGTGTGACTGTGTGTGCGCGACTGTGTCAGAGGGGGATGCCCTGTCCAGCCTGCCCCCGTCCGTTTGTTCTCTCCTGGTGGGTAGGAGTATACAAGCAAGGCGCTGGGCACTGGGGAGGATAAAAGAGGACGGTGGGAGAAGGAGAAGGAGGAGGCTATAAGCAAGGCGCTGGTGAGGCTCAGTGAGAGGGATTACCTAGATCCATTAGGCCTGATTTTTCTTCACCCCCCCGGGCGGTGTCACGTCCTATTAGAACTGCAACCGCTAGCTGAGTACCACGGTGGTGGAGGGCGAAGGGAGACGTATTTAGCGGGATACGTTTAAAGCGCAGGTAGCCAGGGCGTCCAAGAACACTCGACTTAACTGGCCATGAGTGAACTGGATGCATGCATCGGTGGGAGCTTGTTCCGTAAGCAGACAGGTCGCCTGCTCCTAAAGCTGGCATTGATGACTGATAAGCTCACACTCGTTTAAGTGAAACGGATGTTTCAGCTCACTTCTGTCCAGGCTGCTCTGCCCGGTGTTAAGTGTTACCAGAGGTGACCTGTTCCTGTTCCTCTCACCCCTGAGACACAAACATGTCTCACCTTTACACTGAAATGCATTTTGGTTTCTACTTTTCACATTGCTTTGCATCTTTTTTTTATTGGAGAGTTGCTTGTAGAGTTCACATAAAATGTTTTATTTTATAAGTATTTCATTTCATAAGTAGTTAAGTTGTAACGTGTTGATCGTCATGACCTGACCTCATAGTGGAATCCAGGTGAACTCATCAGACATGTAACACTCAACAACTAGTTCTTGTTGGACAGTATAGGGCAGTCATACTTAATAGGCAGACTTGGTCCCGGATCCAAATCAAGAACGGGGTCAATAAGGACCGCGGGTCCTGACTTTAAACAGGTTTTCTTTTTTTTGGGGGGGGCTCAGTCTGGCTGTGAACTTTCTGCTGTTGGGAGTTGTAATAGTGCATTGGCGGTTTTCCTATTTTTATCACATTCACTTACAGCTATTTATAACCGGTCAAATAATATAAATCAAATAATATAATTCAAAAATGTCCAGTTGATCAACTTGCCCATGTTAGCTAAGTAGGTAAGCTAGGCTAACCCCATGGCAAAATGTGTAGATTTGCAGGAAATTTGCTTTACAGCTGCGAACTGTTATCTCCGCCAACAAGAGGCGTGTGAACAGTTTGGGGTCGCATGGGTAGCGAGGGGTTTCTTACTACGCGGATAAATTCAAATATCTATCCGGACCTTTGCCACCTAGGAAGTTTGTGTGACCGGACCTTCTCAAATATTATTTGAATACCGTGTACCGAAATTTTTGGGAAATGTTCAATGTGTTTCCACCACATTTTCAACTCTACTGATAGTTTTGTCACAGAAACTGTTGCGTTAAATAGCTCAATGTTCCTACTCTGGCCTTGGCATGTACTCTCTAGCCAACAGCTGGCAGATACAGTGCGGGTAGATGAAAAAAATGATGTTGAACTTCACAGGATGGTGAAAGTGCATGATATGAGCTTCAGGCTCCTTTCCAATAAATTCCGCTGGTCTGATTCTTTTTCTTCGGTACATGAAGTAACAGAAGTTGTCATCAAGCACTGATTTCTATCTGCAACATATCCTTTTGATGGAGACCCACCACTGGTGGGAGAATTCGCAAATATTTACATATGCATACAAATCTGAAGCTAATTGGATGTAAACCTAACTTGTACTGAATCGTTTGTTACAGAGTAATATAATTCAAGTGAACCCAACATACAGAGACGCGTTTGAAGTCAATTCGATACAACTTTATCTCCTCAGGGGCAATCAATTAAGAAAGGCATTGATTTCCAGTCAAGTGCTTTCCGATGGTCAAGCAACAGGGGAAGCCGTCATTAGCGCAAAATAAGGTCCTAATGCTGAACATTTTCAATGACTGTCTGTTTAACATGCTGTGGCAATAGACAAAAGGTCATTCAGCTCTTAATACTTTGTCTGTGGGTGCACCCCAAATGGCATCCTATTTCCTATATAGTGCACCATACAAAAGGGAATTGGTGCCATTTGGGACGCAACCGGTCTCTCCAGTCCTCCGAAGTTTTGGGGTCACTGCTACCTCACTGCAATTCTCATCCATGAAGTGACCCGCAAAAAAAGCCCCCCTCAAAAGCCCCACTAGGCCGAGGGCTCCAGCATGTCTGGTCTTTTCTCGGTACACATACATCCCCCTCCTCTGCCTCCTCTTCTCCTTGTACACAGCCAATCTAGTGGTAGGCCTCCTGCTAGCTCCACACAGAGGCCGGCCCTAATTGCTCTTGTCGTAAAGCTCCTTGACCCTAATAAGCTGCAGCTCCCCAAAGCTGTCGAGATAAACCCCACTTTACCTCACCAAACCTGCTTAATGCCACTCCTTACCCGTAACCCCCCCTCCCTTCCCCCCTCTGCCTTCTGCCACTCAAACACCATGGACGGGACGGTGACGTACTGAGGAAGAGTGAAAAATAGGAGCAGAGGGAAAGCGCAAGAGAAACATAAACAACGTAGTCCGAGTTATTGGTCTGGTGAGATGAAGAGAGGCACATAGAACAAGAACGCCCTACGATGAGAATGTTGACAAAGGAAATCTGCTAATATGGTTGAAGGTAGAGTTGTTGGAGTGAGAGAGCAGGGACGAGATGTGTATCTGCTTAGATAGATCACTGGTGTAATAAGTTAAAGTGTTGGGATGATGAACCAAGTGCCCAGCAGCAGTGATTACGTGTTATTCCCTTCCGTGTCTCACCACCAAGTTCAATAAATGAGATCACAGGGCTTTGTGGAGTTCACTTCAAAACAGGTCGTGTTAATTACTAAAAAAGATAGGATGTTAGGTCGAATCACCTTTTAACCCAGGCGTCAGCTTCTATTGGTTTAGTTAGTGACATCTTTTAAACCCAGAGACATGTTGTGTCCTCACAAGTTGTGAGCAACACCACACTACATACAGTGGGGAGAACAAGTATTTGATACACTGCCGATTTTGCAGGTTTTCTTACTTACAAAGCATGTAGAGGTCTGTAATTTTTATCATAGGTACACTTCAACTGTGAGAGACAAAAATCCAGAAAATCACATTGTATGATTTTTAAGTAATTAATTTGCATTTTATTGCATGACATAAGTATTTGATCACCTACCAACCAGTAAGAATTCCGGCTCTCAAGGACCTGTTCATCAAGAAGCCCTCCTGTTCTCCACTCATTACCTGTATTAACTGCACCTGTTTGAACTTGTTACCTGTATAAAAGACACCTGTCCTGTTCTCCCCACTGTATATGGTTTGCTCTAAAAGAAAGATAAAATTTAATTTGTCAATTAAAAAATGTAAAATTGCCCATTGTTTTATTTGTGGATTTTTCACTTCCTGAATTGACAACTGAATTCATTGAAAACAGAGAAATTGAGATCATGAATTTTAAAAAAATGCCCTATTAAAAAAAAAAAATCTACTTGTTAATTACATTTCTTAAATTGACAACTGAATTCACCCCGAACCTGATATGCAACCCCTATCTGAGAGAAATTGAGATCATGAATAAAGAAACTGCTCTATTTTATTTGTTTTTTTTTCAACTTTTTAATTACATTTCTAAAATTGACAACTAAATTCACCCCGAACCTGATATGCAACCCCTATCACCAAAATATTAGTGAAATGTAGAGAGAAATCTGTTGATTTCCTTCCCAATCATCATAGGTTAGCATGAAAATCTACTAGATTGACGTACTCAGGAACTTGATTTAGACTCAACAGAATAAGAACTGCGATCCAACACGACAAGTCATATTACCAATGGTAACCTTACTCCATTGCCTCCTACTTGGTTGAGTTGCTACTACACACAATTATCTGTGCCAAAAGCATTTCATAGTAATGCCAACTGAAATGATCAAAACATTTTACTTTAAAAAAAAATGGTAATAACATAGGACAGACAATTAATTTTCCCCAAAAAATACAACATGTAATGAAAAGTAATTTCAGAAACAAGTTGTAGTTTTTGTTGTATTTTAATAGGATATTTTAATATTTGAAAAATATCACAATGAATATGTAAACTTCCAACCACAAATCTTTTTTTTCACTCCCAAATAACTAAATAATATTATTTATTAGTGGTTGGAGAACAGAGTTCTCTGGCTATTCTGTGCTACATTTAGTCCTTCACAGGGCTAACAAGTCAGTGACCACCGCTATGCAAAATGGTAATACTGTACCATATATTCACAATGCAAAATAACCAGGATGAATACTATGGATACATCCTAAATGGCACCCCATTGTTCCGCAAGTAGTCTATAGGGAATAGGGTGCCATTTGAGACGTGACCTAGGGGATCATACGGGACCTCTGTCGACATCCCTACTAAAGAGAACAACATACAGTTGAAGTCAGAAGTTTACATACACTTAGGTTGGAGTCATTAAAACCCGTTTTGGCAACCACTCCACAAATTTCTTTTTAACAAACTATAGTTTTGGCAAGTCGGTTGGGACATCTACTTTGTGCACGACACAAGTAATTTGTCCAACAATTGTTTACAGACAGATTATTTCACTTATAATTCACTGTATCACAATTCCAGTGGGTCAGAAGTTTACATACACTAAGTTGACTGTGCCTTTAAACAATTTTCAGAAAATGATATCATGGCTTTAGAGGCTTCTGATAGGCTAATTGACATCATTTGAGTCGATTGGAGGTGTACCTGTGGATGTATCTCAAGGCCTACCTACAAACTCAGTGCCTCTTTGCTTGACATCATTGGAAAATCAAAAGAAATCAGCCAAGACCTCAGAAACAGAAAGGTTCATCCTTGGGAGCAATTTCCAAATGCCTGAAGGTACCACAATCATCTGTACAAACAATAGTACGCAAGTATAAACACCATGGGACGACGCAGCCGTCATACCACTCAGGAAGGAGACGCGTTCTGTCTCCTAGAGATGAACGTACTTTAGTGCAAAAAGTGCATATCAATCCCAGAACAACAGCAAAGGACCTTGTGAAGATGCTGGAGGAAACAGGTACAAAAGTATCTATATCCACAGTAAAATGAGTCCTATATCGACATAACCTGAAAGGCCACTCAGCAAGGAAGAAGCCACTGCTCCAAAACCGCCATAAAAAAGCCAGACGACGGTTTGCAACTGCACATGGGGATAGAGATCGTACTTTCTGGAGAAATGTCCTCTGATCTGATGAAACAGAAATAGAACTGTTTGGCCATAATGACCATCGTTATGTTTGGAGGAAAAAGGGGGAGGCTTGCAAGCCGAAGAACACCATCCTAACCGTGAAGCATCATGTTATGGGGGTGCTTTGCTGCAGGAGGGACTGGTGCACTTCACAAAATAGATGGCTTCATGAGGAGGAAAATTATGTGGATATATTGAAGCAACATCTCAAGATTAGTCAGGAAGTTAAAGCTTGGTCGCAAATGGGTGTTCCAAATGGAAAATGACACCAAGCATACTTCCAAAGTTGTGGCAAAATGGCTTAAGGACAACAAAGTTAAGGTATTGGAGTGGCCATCACAAAGCCTTGACCTCAATCCCATAGAACATTTGTGGGCAGAACTGAAAAAGCGTGTGCGAGCAAGGAGCCCTACAAACCTGACTCAGTTACACCAGCACGGTCAGGAGGAATGGGCCAAAATTCACCCAACTTATTGTGGGAAGCTTGTTGAAGGCTACCTGAAATGTTTGAACCAAGTTAAACAATTTAAAGGCAATGCTACCAAATACTAATTGAGTGTATGTAAACGTCTGACCCACAGGGAATGTGATGAATGAAATACAAGCTGAAATAAATCATTCACTCTACTATTAATCTGACATTTCACATTATCAAAATAAAGTGGTGATCCTAACTGACCTAAAACAGAATTATTAAATGTCAGGAATTGTGAAAAACTGAGATTAAATGTAGTTGGCTAAGGTGTATGTAAACTTCCGACTTCAACTGTATGTGTTCATAATATTAACTACTTGTACTTCAAACAAATGCAAACCATTACAACTCCAATCCTTTAATAAATAAGTAACCATTTCCATGAAATAGACTCAAAACACCTGTCACTCTTTCCCACGACATACATCTCTCTATGTCAAAACTGTTCGCTGCCCTGGCCCCCCAATGGTGGAACAAACTCCCTCACGACGCCAGGACAGCGGAGTCAATCACCACCTTCCGGAGACACCTGAAACCCCACCTCTTTAAGGAATACCTAGGATAGGATAAGTAATCCCTCTCACCCCCCCCCCTTAAGTTTTAGATGCACTATTGTAAAGTGACTGTTCCACTGGATGTCATAAGGTGAATGCACCAATTTGTAAGTCGCTCTGGATAAGAGCGTCTGCTAAATGACTTAAATGTAAATGTAAATATGGGAGTGTCAACCAAACCCAGCTTCTATAGAACAATGAGTCTATTTACAAAAACAATTGTGGTCTTCAGCAGGCACTAGAAATGACAGGCCCACCCTCACTGTCAATGCATAGGTAATGCTGATTATGATGATGATGTGAAAACCTTACAGTCAAGTGTCTACTATTGCCATCTAGTGGATGACCGACTTGGACAAATGAGCAGAAATTCAGGGACCAGTGATCATTTCATGTTTATGTTGTAGTGCAGTTGGTAATTTGTTGATTTCTTGCTGGACGGAAGTCGTGTGAACTCATAGGAATGCTGAACTCCAAATCAACACCTAGCCTGTACTTAGGGAGAAGTGATCCAACGCTGATTCCAACGCTGGAGAATGGTGGGGTTTCCACTAGATAGCACATCCACAAAGTTGACTATAAATCGTAAAAATTAATGAAAACAAAAACATGCTTTTTGGCCATAATTTATTTTGATGTTAAAGGTAGACATAAGGTAAGCAGTGTGGTTATGGTTCAGTTTAAAATCAGATTTTAAGCAGATACATTGTATAAATAGACGGGGTTTATGACTTTGTGGCTGGGGTAACTAGTGACGACCTTGTGGCGCACTTCAAGGCTTTTCTACCACAAACCCTAGTATAGAAGGGCACGTAGCTAGCTACTGCCCTTCTGGAACATTTATTGTGTTCGTAGCAAACAACTGCATGTTCAAATGTGCTATTTGGTTTGCTTGCACTCTCATGAAAATGCACTCTCGGGTAACATAACCCAAATAAATTCATGACAGTAGTAATGGGGTGTGATGGGGTTTTGGCTAATGGTGTGAATCAGAGGACGAGGTGGCCGAGTGGTTAAGGCGATGGACTGCTAATCCATTGTGCTCTGCACGCGTGGGTTCGAATCCCATCCTCGTCGACAAATCTTTGTTTATGTATATTATACATAATAATAATCTCTGCAGTATCTGTTCATAATGTAATGTAGTACTAACTGTTTTCAACCACACACACACACCTGTCGCGTCCCCTCCGCACTGTGAGTAACTGGCCACTTTTATCCATACAATACATTCCTGGCTGATGCGGTTAAAGCCATACTGCCTGAAGCCGTCGTACAGGGGCACAGTGTGGGGCCCAATGTAGAAGGGCTCCCAGGGGTCCACCCAGGATAATGTATAGGTCACGTCCAGGGGCCCCAATCCTTGGCTATGTCTGTTCACCCACTGGGAGTAGTTGGTGGGGGCCTGGCACTGTGGGTACGGAACCTCATAGAAGGGCTGCACCTCTCCCACCTGGTACAGCTGTGCCAGCTCCGACTTGGTGGCAGGCATCTTGTGTACATGGCAGATCTCAAAGGCATGCAGGACGATGACCTCGTCTGTAGCAGGTTCACGTCTCATGACCAGCGGCAGGAACTGCTGGTGGAGGTCGGCACTGGTGCCATGTCGATGAACAGGATGTAGTTGGCTTCCATTACGCCGCTGGCGAATGATTGGTTGTTTGGATAGGAGGCCTTACCCCCGATGGCATAGTTCTGGTATTTGTCTCCAGCCTGGCGAACACAGCGGCACAATCCTCCAGACCTGCAAAATGCTCCCGTTCCTGCTCAGGGAAACTCGCCATCTTCCCGGAGTGGCACACTGTGTGGAAGTCCACTGAGGGCAGAAGATGCTGAGGGTGTAGACCAGGGCTGTGGCAAATGTGGCATCTTGCCCATGTGCGAAAATGGCCACAGAGAGAGGGTTCTGCCAACGTTCCACCAAAGAGTCCAGGGGATGCAAGTTGTTGATGGATGTGTGCGTTGCTAAGGCCAATTTGTGCAAGCTTGCATCCGTTCCATTCTTCTGATTGGTGGAGAAATCGCTGTTGATCAAGTTATTGTACACACGGTATTTCCCGCTGGCATCAAATATAGACTCTTCCCGTGAGTTTTTCTCAGAGTTTCCATTTTTCTTGCCAGAGCTCCGGAAAAGCTCCTAGTATCGGTAGCGCTGCTGCTTCAGTTGCAAGACTGCTACCATTACCAGAGCAACAACTTAAACACGGAACATTCCTTATAGTAATGTATTCCCGGGCACTGCATGTACACCACATACAGCAAAATCCTTTAGGAACATGCCCCAGGTATAAAATTGACCACTGCTAGGTGGCTAACTACTTACACGGAGCTGATTTCGGAATTTATTTATGGGGGGCTCTCCTCGACTGTCTCGTGCCGTTGAAATCACACAGTGCTGCCGTAGGATTCGATAAGATTTTCAGTCGAGAAATCATTGCACGGGCCTTCTTCATATTTGATGATATGCGGTTTTGTCAATCTCATAGCATTAAAAAAACATTTTGAGAATGGTGGGGTTTCCACTAGATAGCACATCCACAAAGTTGACTATATCGTAAAAATGAATGAAAACAACAACGTGCTTTTTGGTCATAATTTATTTTGACATAAGGTAAGCAGTGTGGTTGTGGTTCAGTTTAAAATCAGATTTTAAGCAGATACATTGTATAAATAGACTGCGTTTATGACTTTGTGGCTGTGGTAATTAGTGACAACCTTGTTGTGGTGCACGTCTCCGCTTTTCTACCACAAACCCTAGTATAGAAGGGCACGTAGCTAGCTAGTTCGACATAAAATGGACAATTTATTGTGTTTGCAGCGAACAACTGCATGCTCAAATATGCTATTTGGTTTGCTAGCATAACCCAAATACCCCCCTTAAGTTTAAGATAAATAGGGGTTTTGGCTTATGCTGTGCCTCAGAGGACGAGGTGGCCGAGTGGTTAAGGCGATGGACTGCTAATCCATTGTGCTCTGCACGCGTGGGTTCGAATCCCATCCTCGTCGACAAATCTTTTCCTATCTCAGGAACAGAAGTGGTGTCCGTTAGCCAGTTAGAGTGAACAGTATCTGGCCAAATATCCTCCTCCGTGTGTGTAGAAAATGATATTGGTCAAAACTGAAACCCCGCCTAATAACCACATCAAATTCACACTTTCTTGCTCGAATACAAAGTCACAAGGAAGAAACAAAAACGTTCAAACCATATTTATTGTCCAGTCGTGCCCCACACGATACACTATCGTGTGCTGTTTTTGGGGTACTCTATAGCTTACTGCTCCAGAGGATGGCATGCCATAGCACTGTCGTTTATGACAGCTGGTAGGAATGTCCTTTGTTGAGACCAGTGCATCGGAAGACGTCATCCAGGTAGATCTTCACCCATGAAATGGTCCCCACAGTATAAGACTGCTGACAGGCCAGCTCAAAAACAGCCTAAAACAGTGACTAGCAAACCATATGGACTGAATGATATATATTATGTATTATTTAAATTATTATTTGTATTCCTAACATGAAAAAAAATATATATATTCACAAAACTACACAGTGAAAGTTAATATAGGCTAGGACAGTGTACTTCAGATCCTTTGGGGGCACTTAAGACTAGTACTGTATCAGACTGGAAGTCTGTCCCAAATGGCACCGTATCCTCTCAAAATTAGTGCACTTATGTAGGAAATAGGGTGCCATTTGGGACTTGTATTTATGTTATCTAAAACTGATGCTCAGAGCAAGGTTTCTTTCCAAAACAGATTAAAATGATGCAGTGAACAGTGCTTTCCCAATCAGATTGGCATTCCTTTTGCATGTGTTGTTCTATGGCATGCCAGAGACAAACCTCTCAAAGACAAAACACCAACAAAATCATAATGTACATTGAAATATGACAGTATTAATAAACATCAAATAAATGTGACAGACAATATATGGTCATCAAGAAGGCATGTTGTTTAATACAACTATCATACCGTAAGAATGAAACACTGCCTCGAGTAAAAGGCGAAAGGCTTGTTCATGTCTGAAGAGAAAATAAACCAGAGTAAGTAAATTGTTGGCTTAAGTTTTGTTTAACTATAGGTGAAAAGGATTCAATAACACGCTTCATTTATCTCAATTGAATGGTCTTGAGAATCTGGCCCTTGTAACATTGGTTTCATGCAAGACATTCGTAAAACTCGGGCCCTTGAAATGCCTTTCGGGGTCTGTGCTGACTCAATGCTTGATGGCATTCTGCACAATTTCCTATTTTACTAAAGCTTTTTCACAAAGCTACGAAACTAGAACGCCGGCACCGCCTTTAGACGCGCTCCCTTCGCCCCCATTGGAGGACGCTGCAGATTTGCCCTGGCCTTCCTCCCCTTCTCCCACCAATCGGATGTTGTATTTTTCCCGGTACTCTGTGAGCTCCCGGCCTTTCGACTGCATCTGTGTGTTGAGGGATTCTACAATCTTTGAGATCTGTAAGGAAATGAGGGAAAAGCAAATCATTAATCATATAATGTCTGACCAGTAGTGATTTAGTTGTATAGGATAGTACTGCAACAACCTACAGCCTTGGTACCATAGCCTCGCACCATAACGAACATCAGTATTTTGCAGTAGATTACCTGCTGTGTGTCGACGAACGGTAACGATTCAACATGTAGAAGAATCATTAAGAAATGAAAAGAAAATGACTCCCGATATTCTGGTCAGAGGCGATAGGACGTTCACTTGCTGTATAAGTACACTCGTTAGTTGCTCAAGTCTGTTTCCTCTATTAAAAACACTTCCAAGCGAGTTTACCTCACCAGTCGGACTACAGCCAATGGCCACCACATCGCATACATATTGACATATTCATGGCATCTTACCATCAATCACAATTATTTTGGAATTCCCATTTTACACCAGCACTTTTCAGTGTTTTACAGTAACCTGAATCATACCCAAAAGAGCAAGCCAGAATAAAAATGTTACCTGTTCTTTATTGCTTTCCAGAGCTGGTAAGACTTCCTTAACTGTCCTCTCCACGAGCACCCCACCCACCAGCCGGAAGCACTTCCTTGTTGGGTCTACGTCTTTTAGGGTCTCAATGACTAGGCTGAGAAAAGAGGGAATTTGTCAAAGGAAAGTAACAAGGGTGAAACTTATCCTCTTTCTCAATACACATGGGAAGAGAAGATAAGGTTCCTCCCCTCATACCTTCTCCTCCAATGTATGTTGTAAGGGAGATGAGAAGAGAGGACTCCAGGGAAGACTTGAGATTCACCCCAAGTCTCAGAATCTCATCTCTAACACCTTAGACTGAACAATGATTATTCCTCTTTTTGGTTATGTCCACTAAGGTGAACAGTGAGTGAATTGGTAGTGGTAATAGTAAAATGTCTGAAGTAAGCATAGCCGCGGGAAGTAGGGATATGCTGCAGCAACCCCGGAAAAATCTGAATAAAGTATATTTTATTTTTGAAATAAGATTTTTGCACAGAAGTAGCGCACTGGGCCTTTACTAAACTCAGCAAAAAAATAAACGTCCCTTTTTGAGGACCCTGTCTTTCAAAGATAATTCATAAAAATCCAAATAACTTCACAGATCTTCATTGTAAATGGTTTAAACACTGTTTCCCATGCTTGAACCATAAACAATTAATGAACATACACCTGTGGAACGGTCTTTAACAGCTGACAGACGGTAGGCAATTAAGGTCACAGTTATGAAAACTCAGGACACTAATGAAACCTTTCTACTGACTCTGGGGAGGAAAGAAAAGATGCCCAAGGTTCCTGCTCATCTGTGTAAACGTGTCTTAGGCATGCTGCAAGGAGGTATGAGGACTACAGATGTGGCCAGGGCAATCAATTGTAATGTCCATACTGTGAGACGCCTAAGACAGCGCTACAGGGAGACAGGACGGACAGCTGATCCTTCTCACAGTGGCAGACCACGTGTAACAACACCTGCACAGGATCGGTACATCACACCTGCTGGACAAGTACAGGATGGCAACAACTGCCCGAGTTACACCAGGAATGCACAATCCCTCCATCAGTGCTCAAACTGTCCTCAATAGGCTGAGAGACTGGACTGAGGGCTTGTAGGCCTGTTGTAAGGCAGGTCCTCACCAGACATCACCGGCAACAACGTCGCCTATTGGCACAAACACACCGTCACTGGACCAGACAGGACTGGCAAAAAGTGCTCTTCACTGACGAGTTGCGGTTTTGTCTCACCAGGGGTGATAGTCGGATTCGCGTTTATCGTTGAAGGAATGAGCGTTACACCGAGGCCTGTACTCTGGAGCGGGATCGATTTGGAGGTGGAGGGTCCATCATGGTCTGTGGCGGTATGTCTCAGCATCATCGGACTGAGATTGTTGTCATTACAGGCAATCTCAACGCTGTGCGTTACAGGGAAGACATCCACCTCCCTCATGTGGTACCCTTCCTGTAGGCTCATCCTGACATGACCTTCCAGCATGACAATGCCACCAGCCATAGTGCTATTTCTGTGAGAGATTTCCTGCAAGACAGGAATGTCAATGTTCTGCCATGGCCAGCGAGGAGCCCGGATCTCAATCCCATTGAGCACGTCTGGGACCTGTTGGATCAGAGGGTGAGGGCTAGGGCCATTCCCCCCCAACTACTTCCCGTGCCTATGGAAGAGAAAGAACTAAAACTGAGTATCTACTGAAGCAGGTCACACTAACTAGAGCTAGTTACCTATGCTCATTGATCTCCATCTCCAACTCTGCAGCCTTGGAGGCCATGCTGCGCTGCTCCGTGCGCATCCTCTGGAATGCAGCCACGACCTGTCAGACACATCGAATACATAAAATCAAACATTCACTCATAATAAGAAGAATAAAATGCCATTAAGCAGACAATTTAGTCAAATGACTTAAATTTTATTTGGTGACCTACGGTTAAGAGCATTGGGGCTAGTAACCGAAAGGTCGCTGGTTTGAATCTGAGCCGACTAGGTGAAAAATCTGTCCATCTGCCCTTCAGCAAGGCACTTAACATTAATTGCTCTGGATAACAGCGTCTGCTAAATGACAAAATAAACAAATGGAAGGCTACAAGTTTAGTCAGTGTAAAAACCCTCTTACAGTAGTGCACGCATACATTTTTGTAGGGGGGTCCTAGTTGGAATCGAACACACAACCCTAGCCTTGCAAGCACCATGCTCTACCAGCCACAATACACACAGATTTCTCAACTTACATTAGATTGAACATATTTGCAAAGAGCCTCGTTATATAGGCCTACCTGGACTATGAAATATCATTAGACCATGTGTTGATTCGTTATGAGTAAATGCAATAGCTAGTAGTTTTTGTAATTTAAAAAAAACTGACTGCATTAGTTACTAATGCTGTTTTGTGTCTGACACTGCAGGACTCCAGACTGCAACCATTTAGTCGCATTAAGTGACCGTTGTACTTAGCTGTGCGAATAAAACATTTAACTGGTCACATCGGTGCGAGCTGCACATTCTACATGGTCGCCTCACTCAAAACGACCCATTTTTTAGGAGGCTAAAACCATGACTTAGGTCAAACTGTAAAAGTACATTATACTCATGACTCCTGTAATGAAAGTGTCTGCCTGCCCAGGTGCCTGTATCACTGGGGCCCTGCTGCGGTGTAGAGCGAGCCACTTAAAGTGTTCCGATTGTATGACATTTTAAAATGTGCAGGGGAAAACAAAGCTATCCTGTTGTCACAGTTAAGAGAGAGAAGGTTCTCAGCTTTCTGTAGGTCTTATTTCTCAACTCTAAATTTGTTGGTCAATAGTAACTATTTTACCATTTGAATTTCATATGCCGTTGATATACAGAGCGCACGAAAAGCGCATTGGCCATTGCGATTGCATAGGCCTCATTTTAGTTGTAGGCTGCAACTGCAATGTTGTTTTGGACAAGAGGTCTACCGATTAATCGAATGGCCGATTAATTAGGGCCGATTTAACGTTTTCATAACAATCGGAAATCGGTATTTTTGGGGCGCTGATTTCCGATTATTTTTTTAATTAAAAAAAACGTTATACCTTTTATTTAACTAGACAAGTCAGTTAAGAACACATTCTTATTTTCAATGACTGCCTAGGAACCGTGGGTTAACTGCCTTGTTCAGGGGCAGAACGACAGATTTTCACCTTGTCAGCTCAGGGGTTCCAATCTGGCAACCGCACAGTTAACTAGTCCAACGCTCTAACAATTGCACCCCACGAGTAATCTGCCTGTTACCCGAATGCAGTAGAAGCCAAGGTCAATTGCTAGCTAGCATTAAACTTATCTTATAAAAAGCAATCAATCATAATCGCTAGTTATAACTACTAATCCAGTTAAGCAGGCAATATTAACCAGGTGAAATTGTGTCATTTTTCTTGCATTCATTGCACGCAGAGTCAGGGTATATGCAAGTTTGGGCTGCCTGGCTCATTGCGAAGTAATTTGCCAGAATTTTACATAATTATGACATAGATTGAAGGTTGTGCAATGTAACAAGAATATTTAGACTTAGAGGGATGCCACCCGTTAGATAAAATACTGAACAGTTCCGTGTTTCACTGAAATAATAAACGTTTTGTTTTCGAAATGATAGTTTCCGGATTCGATCATATTAATGACCAAAGGCTCGTATTTCTGTGTGTTATGTTATAATTAAGTCTGATTTGATAGAGCAGTCTGACTGAGCAGCAGCAGGCCCGTAATCATCCATTCAAACAGCACTTTCGTGCGTTTTGCCAGCAGCTCTTCGTTGTGCATCAAGCATTGCGCTGTTTATGACTTCAAGCCTATCATCCTAATGGCTGGTGTAACCAATGTGAAATGGCTAGCTAGTTAGCTGGGTGTGCGCTAATACTGTTTCAAACTTCACTCGCTTTCAGATTTGGAGTAGTTATTCCCCTTGCGCTGCAAGGGCTGTGGCTTTTGTGGAGCGATGGGTAACGATGCTTCGAGTGTGGCTGTTGTCGATGTGTTCCTGGTTCAAGCCCAGGTAGGGGCGAGGAGGGGGACGGAAGCTACACTGTTACACCGGCAATACTATAGTGCCTATAATAATATCCAATAGTCAAAGGTATATGAAATACAAATGGTATAGAGAGAAATAGTCCTATAAATACTAAATTAACTACAACCTAAAACCTCTTGCCTTGGAATATTGAAGTCTCATGTTAAAAGGAACCACCAACTTTCATATGTGCTCATGTTCTGAGCAAGGAACTTAAACGTTAGTTTTTTTTACATGGCACATATTACTTTCTTCTCCAACACTTTGTTTTTGCATTATTTAAACCAAATTGAAAATTTTTCATTATTTATTTGAGGCCGAATTGATTTGATTGATTTTTTTATATTAAATTAAAAATAAGTGTTAATTCAGTATTGTTGTAATTGTCATTACAAAAAATATAGTTTTTTAAATAAAAATGTTTTATTAAAAAAAATCGGCCGATTAATCAGTATCGGCTTTTTTGGTCCTCCAATAATCGGCATCGGCGTTGAAAAATCATAATCCGTCGACCTCTATTTTGGACATCACAATTTGCAGGTCATCTCAGTCATCTCGGTAAGCAACTCCAGTGTAGATTTGGCCTTATGTTTTAGGTTATTGTCCTGCAGAAAGGTGAATTTGTCTCCCAGTGTCTGGTGAAAAGCAGACAACCAGGTTTTCCTCTGATTTTTACATGTGCTTTCCTTAGCTAAAACCTCCCTGGTATGTGGTTGAATCTGTTTGAAATTCACTGACCTTACAGATAATTGTATGTGTGGGGTACAAAGATTAGGTAGTCACACTATTATTGCACAGGAAGTCCATGCAATTTCAGCACATTTTTACTCCTGAATTATTTAGGCTTGCAAAAACAAAAAGGGATTTAACATTTAGACTCAAGACATTTCAGATTAATTTTTTGTTCATTCATAAAAATGTAGAGAAACTTCATTCTAAAGGAGGCCTCCTGAGGTCAATTTCATTTCTGTTTATTTATAATAGATTTGCATACATTTCTACAAACCTGTTTTTGCTTTGTCATTATAGGGTATTGTGTGTAGATTTTTAAAATCCATTTTAGAATAAAGCTGTAACGTAAAAAAGGTCATGGAATTCATTATGCTACTTGCTATGGGCATCACAACTGACATTTGGACCAGCAATGTCAGCCCCATGAGTATGCAGAGTCTGACAGCACAGTGGGTCGAAAAGGATTTTGTACTAAAGCCGGATTGCATGCTCAAGAATGTGCTGGTTCTCATACTGCTGCTTCAACTCAATGATAATTGGGAACATGTTTGAAACCTGGAAGCAGAACACACTCCTAGCGCCATTCGAAGAACTGACTGGAGAAATGAGCTCAACTGCGGCTGCAGAAGACGTGATACCCTCGGTCATGGCTTTGGAATCCCTGCCACGGACAGACAGAGCTGAAACTTCACTATTTGACATATACAATGAAATCCTGGTTGAGAATGAAACGACTGAACAAATGAAACAGCACAGCAAGAAAGTGAAAGTAAAAGGTTTTGATTATGTTTTACTGGTAATCGGGACATATGTAAATGCCAACAAAATAACTTTTTGGTCGGTGTTGTGTGTGTAACCTTTATTTAATTGGGAAGTCAGTTAATAAATGATTATTTACAATGGCGGCCTACCCCGGCAACGCTGGGTCAATTGTGCTCTGGCCAATGGGACTCCCAATCATGGCCGGATTTGATGCAGCCTGGATTCTAACCAGGGACTGTAGTAATGCCTCTTGCACTGAGATGCAGTGCCTTACACCGCTGCGTCCGTGTGTGTGTTTGTGTTCGCTATTTAACTGTACTAGAATGCTTAAAAGGCAGCTAAAATGTAAAAATATCGCTATTGTTTTTTTTATCAGCCAAATCTATAGTATTGGTGCACCCGTATACACTATTTACACAAGTATGTGGACACCCTTTCAAATTAGTGTATTCGGTTATTTCAGTCACACCCGTTGCTGACAGGTGTATAAAATCGAGCACACAGCCATGAAATCTCCATAGACAAACAATGGCAGTAGAATAGCCTTACTGAGGAGCTCAGTGACTTTGAACGTAGCACCGTCATAGGAAGCCACCTTTCCAACAAGTCAGTGAGTCAAATATCTGCCCTGCTAGAGCTGCCCCGGTCAACTGTAAGTGCTGTTACTGTGAAGTGGAAACTAGGAGCAACAGAGGTCCATACAGAAAGCAAGATCCATACAGAAATAGTTTGTTGAGATCAGCGTGGAAGAACTTGACTAGCCTACACGGAGATCTGACCTCAACCTTTCGTGATGAATTGGAACGTCGACTGCGAGCCAGGCCTGATCAGTGCCAGAGCTCTAATGATTTAAAAAAAATAATTCCCGTCTGTCAAAATTAGCAAAATATAGTCCTCTATCCATCGTTGTTGGAATTTCCCATTCTCCCCGACTGTCTAGTGATGATTAGAGAAGTGGACAGTCAAACTCTGAATTTAGGTCCATTATAATTTCAGGCCTTGCAGGCTGGAACCTTCCCACGGGCTGTATGTTTGATACCCCTGCGGTAAAGTTTACCCCATTTGTATTTGGTACGTGACAAATATAAATGTGTTTGATGTAGTCGGCGCAACATTTAGTAATCGCAATCCTCAGACAATATTGAAATCATTGGCTGGTGCCACCAACTAAAAAAATGTGGCACCTGGGGAAAATGTTAGTCTGGAGCCATACACTGGTAGACAAGGTAGAGGGACGCACTAACAGTGACAGGCAGAAATAGCATCTTATCTGCTCGAAGAGCACAATCATTCCCTTTTTCAGACGTTCCCCCTGAAGTTCGTATGGCTAAGCTAAATCCAGAGAAACCTAGTCAGACTGACAGATTGCAGTTAGCTAACATTATTAACCCAATGTCAAGAGATATTGTTGTGAATCAATACGACCTATAACGTCACCATATTTTCTTCTAAATTATGAAACCTCAGTTGAGGAACACGCGAGTAGGAAGCAGACCATGGTGAGGGAGCGAGTTAACGTACGCTAACGTTACTGTTAGCATTAACTAGTTGGATGCGTGACTGACAAATCCGGGTTTGTATCTCAGTCCTCAACGATTAAAAAGCATTTGCTAACAAATCATGAATATTCTGATACGGAGTGACGATACCTGCTCGGCCGACGGCCCTGACTGTTTCCCCCCGGTACTGTTGCTGGGTTTGCTAACCGTGCTGCTACTGTTGGCTGCCATCTTGGAAAGGTGCCGCTGCTAGTGGGCTGAGGGCCCAAACTCGTCACTAGTTACCACAGCCACAAATGGATAAACCCAGCCTATTTCTAAAATGTCTCTTAAATCAGATTTTAAATCTAACCCTAACCTTCACCACACTGTTAACCTTATACCAAATCCTAACCTTAAATTATGACAAAAAATATTATTTTGTTTTCATACATTTTTACGATATATCCTATTTCAACTTTGTGGCTGTAATAGCTAGTGACATCCAAGTTTACCATATTGAGCTGTCTAATGTGATGCCTGTTAGGAATTAGGAAAAGATAGCGGAAGCAGACGCTTCTTCTTCAATGGGGTTTAACGGTGGTTGGCATCCAATAAATGTTGCATTACTGCCACATACTTGACTGGAGTATAACTCCCTTATACTTCGCTTTAAAAAAAAAAGTTTTACAAAAAAAGAAAATTCAACAAATACCCTACCATCTTACACTACACTCACAAAAAATATATAATAAATACCATACTCCACTATTTAAATTAATTTAGTTATACTTCAGGCCAACAGCCTGAATGAATGGGACACCGCCACTTAACACACCCTGTAACTCTTCTGATGTCAAGTCTCGCACACCCAAATACCTCTCTGAAGCTGCCACCACAACCTCGATTTTCTGCGACTTGCGTTCTATCCCTGCTGTACAGTTGATAACCATTACTATAAATGCTCAAATCCAATCTTACTGAAACATATATCACTTGTTGGTTTATCCCTCTGTATTGGTACAGATCTCCTACTCACACCACTCCTCTCAGGATCCCTCCCCCTTGATCCATTTCCTCTACTTTCTTCACTGCCTCAGCATATGACAACTTCTGCATTACTCTAACCCTGGAAACCTCAACCTGCCTCTCTCGCACGGGACATTTCTGATCCCCAGCCCCATGGTCATCCCTACAATGAATACATACCCCTACTTTCCCCAATACTACACATTCCTTTGTCTCATGCCTTTTGTTGGTCAATTCCGTCAACAGATGATCAATTCTATATAATTATCAATCGTATATATATTGGTAGTGGAAAGGAAACACAGACTCTTTGTTTAAGTATTACAATTCTCCTTTAGTAATACAAGTGTAGGCAGAAGTTGGTACAGAGTACAGTATACGATAGCTCTACCAAGGTTCTGCAAAGTGTCTAAGACATCCTGTAACTTACATAGCCTCCCCAGTTCCCCTTGCGTGACTTTCTCTGGCAACTACATTATAATAAATCTAACCTCCCCTGACAGCAGCATCTTATCAGCAATTAAAATCTCAGAAGTGTGTTTGACCAAAACTTGACCTTTCATCACAAGTATAGGGTCATAACAAGGTGAACTGTTTTCATCAGGCCTGAGGCAGCCTTGTGTTCTCAGAAAACCAGTCGTATTTTCAGAACCTCAGACAGCCACGGTGGGGCTCAGATAGGAGGAGTATGAGCGTAGGCGGTTTCAGCCTTCTGATAGTGTCTGAAGGGCACAACACTCAAAACAGGTGTAAACACACACACACAGATGTCTCCTAAGAGGAGACCTTAAGGTTTATCATAACACAATTTATTAACCTTTTAGAAGGTATGAGGCCTTTGTTTAACCCCTTCACCTTCTGCACACTTCTCACACTTAGGAACCTCCCTCCTACACACTGCTGCCACATGCCCATAAGCTTGGTACCTGTAACAACGTAATGTAGTCGGGATAAAAGCTCGTACAGTATAACTTAAATATCCTAACATCACTTTGTTGGGCAAAGACAACATCAAAACTCAAAATAATAAACAAGGACTCTTCTGTTCCTCCACTCACACCAACCTGTCTGCGTCGCACCAAACAACTTTCACATTTACCGCTACCAAAGTAATCACTCCTTTCAATGGTGCCCTTTTCTTGAGAGCAAAACAATCTTTTGCCCCCATTCATTTAACACGGAGAGCCTGCTCCCTCTGACCAGCAGAAACACATACAATTATCACAAGACCAGTTTAGGTTCCCCTCACCAATTCCACAGCACCCAACTCTATTTTCACTCACCCTGAAACCTCAGATGGATCAGCCAAAAGGCAAGGGTCCACTTTTTCAAAAACCTTCACGCCTACTGTCATAGACTCATCTTTATCCTGACCATCGGTGCAAGCCTCGGGTGCCGAGAACTTCACCACACCTACCACCTCCGATACTTCGACCTTCATTCACTTACATTCCTCCTCCTGTCTTCAACTATCTCTGCTTACACTTTCTACCATTCTTCTTTAACAAACCATCTCCTTTTCCCCACCATTTATAACTGACTCAGGCTCACTCTCTTCCTCCCGCTCTCTCTTAGACCTCCTCTGCCTCTCTTTTTTCCCTCCATTCCTCCTCCGTATTCCAAGTATAACTCTCCTTATGATAATGCTGCACTTCTCCTGACATGCATCTTGTTATTGTCTTGTCAAGGGATGCCATTTAACCGACTGTCACAATCTCCGTACCATCAGCGCGAACTATTGTAAAAAATCCGGCAACGGACGCTACATTGATGAGAATGTCCCTTCCTTTATTTGAATTTCCCTTCTTATCCAATGCAGTGTGATCATTGTAAAGCTTTTGGACATGTTTCAAGTACTTGCAGAAGGGAGAATCCGAGATGTTCAAGTTGTGGAAAAGATCATATCATGTGTTTTAATAGTGGTGAAAATGTGACATGTTGCAATTGTGGTGGGAACCATAAAGCCCCATCTTTGGAATGCCCAACAAGGGTGAAAGACAATGAGGTGGCCAAAGTCAGGACTGTCCAGAGCATTTCATGTGCAGCGGCTGTAAGGCTTGAGGGTTCGAATGGTGCTCCTGAAGTCCATGGATGTGGATAGGCCTTCGCTGAAGGCTGCACGGGTTGCCGTTCAACAACAGGATCCAGATACAGTGAATTCGGAAAGTATTTAGACCCCTTGCCCTTTTCCACATTTTGTTACCTTACAGCCTAATTCTAAAATGGATCAAATAAAGACATTTTCCTCATCCATTTACACACAATACAAAGCAAAACCCCGGTTTTTAGACATTTCTGGGATCATTTATATTTAAAAAATTCTTTAAAAAAACAAGATTATTATTTAAGTAATCCCTTTGATATGAGACTCGAAATTGACTTTTTCCATTGATCATCCTTCAGACGTTTCTACATCTTGATTGAAGTCCACCTGTTGTAAATTCAATTGACTGGACATGATTTGGAATGGCACACACCTGTCTGTATACAGTGGCTTGCAAAAGTATTCACCCCCCTTGGCATTTTTCTTATTTTGTTGCCTAACAACCTGGAATTAAAATATATTTTTGGGGGGTTGTCATTTGATTTACACAACATGCCTACCACTTTGAAGATGCAAAATATTTTTCATTTTGAACCAGACAAGAAATAAAAAATTAAAAAAATAAAACTTGAGTGTGCATAACTAAGGCACTGTAAGGTCCCACATTCTATACTCTTGCAAGGCACTGTAAGGTCCCACAGTTGACAGTGCATGTCAGAGCAAAAACCAAGCCATGAGGATGAAGGAATTGTCTGCAGAGCTCCGAGACAGGATTGTGTCGATGCACAGATCTGGGGAAGGGTACCAAAAAATGTCTGCAGCATTGAAGGTCCCAATGGACACAGTGGCCTCCATCATTCTTAAATGGAAAAAGTTTGGAACCACCAGGACTCCACCAAACTGAGCAAATGGGGGAGAAAGGCCTTGGTCAGGGAAGTGACCAAGAACCCGATGGTCACTCTGACAGAGCTCCAGAGTTCCTCTGTGGAGATGGGAGAAACTTCCAGAAGGACAACCATCTCTGCACTACTCCACCAATCAGGCCTTTATGGTGGAGTGGCCAGACGGAAGCCACTCCTCATTAAAAGGCAAATAACATCCCACTTGGAGTTTTCCAAAAGGCATCTAAAGGACTCTCAGACCATGAGAAACAAGATTCTCTGGTCTGATGAAACCAAGATTGAACTATTTGGACTGAATGCCAAGCATCACATCTGGAGGAAACCAGGCACCTCTCATCACCTGCCAATACCATCCTTACGGTGAACCATGGTGGTGGGATGGTCACTCTGACAGAGCTCCAGAGTTCCTCTGTGGAGATGGAGACTTCCAGAAGGACAACCTAGTTTTCCAAAAGGCATCTGACTCTCAGACCATGAGGTTCTCTGGTCATCATGCTGTGGGGATGTTTTTCAGAGGCAGGGACTGGGAGACTAGTCAGGATCGAGGGAAAGATGAATGGAGCAAAATACATAGAAATTATTGCTGAAAATCTGTTCCAAAGCGCTCAGGACCTCAGACTGGGGCAAAGGTTAACCGTCCAACAGAACAATGACCCTAAGAACACAGACAAGACAATGCAGGAGTGGCTTCGTGACAAGTCTCTGAATGTCCTTCAGTGGCCCAGCTAGAGCCCAGACTTTAACTCGATCAAACTTCTCCGTAGAGACTTGAAAATAGCTGTGCAGGGAGGCTGCCAATCCAACCTGACAGAGCTTGAGAGGATCTGCAGGGAAGAACTCCCCAAATACAAGTGTGCCAAGCTTGTAGCCTCATACCTAAAAAGACTGGAGGCTCTACTTGCTGCCAAAGGTGCTTCAAAAAAGTACTGAGTAAAGGATCTGAATAGTTATGCAAATGTGGTATTTAAGTTTTTATTTGTAATACATTTGCAAAAATGTTTACAAACCTGCTTTTGCTTTGTCATTATGTGATATTGTGTGTTGATTTATGAGGAAAACAAACAATTTTATCAATTTTAGATAAGGCTGTAATGTAACAAAATGTGGAAAAAGTCAAGGGGTCTGAATACTTTCCAAATGCAATGTAACCAAATTCATGTAGCCACCCAGATGAAAGGCACACGGACACCCACACTTCAGGTTGACTTGTTTTTTTATCTGCAATAAAAGTTATCAAACAGTGACGGCAGGCATTGACAGGACCGTCACAGTCACACATTCACTTCTCTCAGAATATCTCTCTCGGACTGAAGAGCAAGCAGACCAACTTTCTCCCCAACTTAGGGGAGAAGCGCTCAAAAAACCCACTAGCTGTTCTTTCAAGGAAAATAATATAAAAAAAGGTAAGTCTGAAGACTTTTCGTATTGTCAATTCAATAACACATAATGATAGGTGACTTTATTGATATCACACCCTATTCTGAAGTGAATGGTTTCTTTACTCTGCCCGCGAATGGCGGTATTCTTCGATGTTGCATTGCTCGCAGCTTGAGTGAGGTTGATGGAAGCTACATTTTCCCTTTGCACAGAAACACACCACTAACTGGGTTTCCATACAATTGGATTTTCATGCTGAATATTCAACAATCCGCATTAAAAACAAAATTCACATTTTTCCCAACAGACATGTTTCCATCAAATGTAATTGTTGCGGATAAAAGTCGGTGCAAAATTAAGGCCATTTTTTTTCTACAATTTTAAAACATTACAATACATTCACAGATTTCCCAACACACTGTGTGCCCTCAGGCCCCGACTCCACGCCTCCCACATATCTACAGTACTGTAATGTATATATTATCGTGTGTGTATGCATGTGTCTGTGGCTGTTTGTTGCTATTTAAAGTGCCCGCTGTTCCATAAAGTGTATTTTTATGTTTTTTAAATCAAATTTTACTGCTTGCATCAGTTACTTGATGTGGAATAGAGTTCCATGTTGTCATGGCTCTAGTACTGTGCGAAGAGACCTCATGTTGCATGTCTTGTGGGGTATGCATGGACTGCATTCAACATGTCAATACTTCTCATAAATACAAGTAGTGATTAAGTCAATCTCTCCACTTTGAGCCAGCCGTGCTGCCTTGTTCTAAGCCAATTGCAATTTGCCTAAGTCCCAATAAAGAACACCCTCTGTGTTTTGTTAGTCAGGTAACTCTTTATCCACAATATAGCAGGGGGTGTAAAGACATAACACATACGTTTTTCCAGCAGAAGACTATGATTGATAATGTCAAAAGCCGCACTGAAGTCTAACAAAACAGCCCCACAATCTTTTTATGGACAATTTCTCTCAGGCAATCATCAGTCATTTTTGTAAGCGCTGTGCTTGTTGCATGTCCTTCCCTGAATGTATGTTGTCAATTTGTTTACTGTAAAATAGCATTGTATCTGGTCAAACACCATTTTTTCCAAAAGATTAACTAAGGGTTGGTAACAGGCTCATTGACCAGCTATTTGAGCCAGTAAAGGGGGCTTTACTGGTCTTAGGTAGCGAATGACATTTGCTTCACTCCAAGCCTGGGGGCACACACTTCCTAGTAGGCTTAAATTGAAAATATGGCAAATAGGAGTGGCAATATCTTCCGCTATTATCCTCTAATTTTCCCTCCAAGTTGTCAGACCCCGGTGGCTTGTCATTGTTGATAGACAACAATACTTTTTTTCACCTCTTCCACAATCAGTTTATGGAAATCAAAATTACAATGCTTGTCTTTCATAATTCGGTCAGATATACTTGGATGTGTAGTGTTAGCATTTGTTGCTGGCATGTCATGCCTAAATTTGCTAATCTTGCCGTTGAAAAAAACAAACAATAAGTAGTTGGCAATATCAGTTGGTAATGTGATGAATGATCAATCTTATTTCAATGAATGATGGTGTCAGGTTGTGCGCTACTGGTAAGAAGTCAGGTGCAGGAGAGCGGAGTTGTGATCAAGCGCACACATTAATAGGCAGAAGTAACAACAGATGGACGCAACTGCGTCAAAAACCTCCAGCCAAATGGTAAAAGTGCAAAGCGCGACAACAGTCACAATAATGCAATAGTTAAACAATTAAACACACTCTGGTACAACACAGTACCTGGGAAACCCAGCCTGGCGTGTAACACAAGACATGTAACAAAAACAATTCCACACAAAGACATGGGGGGGGTATATATGTAGTGTGATTAGGGAATGTAAACCAGGTGTGCGGGAAAACAAGACAAAACAAATGGAACAATGAACAGTGGAGCGGCGATAGATGATCGGTGACGTCGACCGCCGAACGCCGCCCAACAAGGAACGGAGCCGACTTCGGCGGAAGTCGTGACAGGTGGAGCTGAGTTTGCCTATTTTCCTAGAATTTCAGTAAAGGTGCTCCAACGCTTTTTACTATCATTCTCTATGTCATTTATCTTCGCTTCATAGTGTAGTTTCTTCTTCTTTTTATTCAGTTTAGTCAAACGATTTCTCAATTTGCAATATGTTTGCCAATCGGTTGTGCAGCCAGACTTATTTGCCATTGCTTTTGCCTCATCCCTCTCAACCATACAATTGTTCAATTCCTCATCTATCCACAGGGATTTAATCGTTTTTACAGTCACTTTCTTAATGGGTGCATGCTTAGTAACTGGAATAAGCCATTTCATAAATGTGTCAAATGCAGCGTTTGCTCCTAATTACACACCACGGACCAACAAATATTCTTTACATCAACAACATAGGAATCACAAAAAAATGTATTGTATGACCTCTTATACACTATTAGGCCCAGCTTTGGTTTGGTTTTATGGCTAATATATTGTGATCACTACATCCGATGGATCTGGATACTGCTTTCAAGCAAATTTCTGGAGCATTAGTAAAGATGTGATCAATACATGTTGAGGATTTCATTTTTGTGCTGTTTGTAACTACCCTGGTAGGTAGATTGACCAAGTTGCAGGCACTGCTTACAGTTTGAAGCTTTTTCTTGAGTGGGCAGCTTGATCAAAGCCAGTCAATATTTAAATCACCCAGAAAATATACCTCTCTGTTGATATCACATACATTATCAAGCATTTCACATGAACTCAGCAAAAAAAGAAACATCCTCTCACTATCAACTGCGTTTATTTTCAGCAAACTTAACATGTGTATATATTTGTATGAACATAACAAGATTCAACAATTGTGACAAACTGAACAAGTTCCACAGACATGTGACTAACAGAAATGGAATAGTGTGTCCCTGAACAAAGGGGGGGGTCAAAATCAAAAGTGTGTGTGGGGGGGGGGGGGGGGCCTAGCCCTAGCCCTAGCCCTCAGCCTCCTATCCAACAGGTCCCAGACATGCTCAATGGGATTGAGATCCGGGCTCTTCGCTGGCCATGGCGGAACACTGACATTCCTGCCTTGTAGAATGAGCAGTATGGCTGGCATTGTCATGCTGGAGGGTCATGTCAGGTTGAGCCTGCAGTAGGGGTACCACATGAGGGAGGATGTCCTCCCTGTAACGCACAGCGTTGATATTGCCTGCAATGACAACACAAGCTCAGTCCGATGAAGCTGTGACCCACCGCCACAGACCCTCCACCTCCAAATTGATCCCGCTCCAAAGTACAGGCCTCAGTGTAACGCTCATTCCTTCGACGATAAACGCGAATCCGACCATCACCCCTGGTGAGACAAAACCGCGACTCATCAGTGAAGAGCACTTTTTGCCAGTCCTGTCTGGTCCAGCGATGGTGGGTTTGTGCCCATAAGCAACGTTGTTGCCGGTGATGTCTGATGAGGACCTGCCTTACAACAGGCCTACAAGTCCCCAGTCCAGCCTCTCTCAGCCTATTGCGGACAGTCAGCACTGATGGAGGGATTGTGTGTTCCTTATGTAACTCGGGCAGTTGTTGTTACCATCCTGTACCGATCCTGGCAGGTGTTGTTACACGTGGTCTGCCACTGCGAGGGCGATCAGCTGTCCGTCCTGTCTCCCTGTAGCGCTGTCTTAGGCATCTCACAGCACGGTCATTGCAATGTATTGCCCTGGCCCACATCTGCAGTCCTCATGCCTCCTTGCAGCATGCCTAACACGGAACCCAAACCGGCTGCGCGCATGCGCCATCGTGCGCTATCGTGCATACATTTATTTTGCCCCCCCACACCAAATCCGATCACGACACGCAGGTTAAAATATCAAAACAAACTCTGAACCAATGACATTAATTTGGGGACAGGTCGAAAAGCATTAAACATGTATGGCAATTTAGCTAGTTAGCTTGCGCCTGCTAACTAACGTTAATTTGTCCTATTTAGCTAGCTTGCTGTTGCTAGCTAATTTGTCCTGGGATATAAATATTGATTTGAGAGGCACGACGTGCAGCGCGATCTGCGTCAGAAATAGGAATGAGTTATATTCTAGCCCTTGGCTTCGCAGACGCGCCCTGGCGCGCGCAATAATTGAATAACATGGATTTCTAAATTTATTTTGTGATGCTCGCCCACGCGATGTGTCCGGTCTGGTCAGCATGTGAGACACGTTCACACAGATGAGCAGGGACCTTGGGTATCTTTCTTTTGGTGTTTTTCAGAGTCAGTAGAAAGGCCTCTTTAGTGTCCTAAGTTTTCATAACTGTGACCTTAATTGCCTACCACATGGGAAACAGTGTTTAAACCTTTTACACTGAAGATCTGTGAAGTTATTTGGATTTTTACGAATTATCTTTGAAAGACAGGGTCCTGAAAAAGGGATGTTTATTTTTTTGCTGAGTTCATGTTGTACAGATATTGACTGTTAGCACTTGATGGTTGATAGCAGCTTCCCACTAGAATGGGTTTTAGGTGAGACAGATGAATCTTTTTCCATATTACTTCAACAGTATTTAACATGAGTTCCTCTATAATGACATAGGGCACATAAACAAAAATATAAGTTAAATGGGTTTCCATCGCGTTTTCAACTCTACTAATGGTTCTCTTACAAAAACAATTGTTGCATTCTTTACGAGCCCACTGTTATTGGCACGTGCGCTCTAGTCAACAGTTTGCAGATACAGTGTGGGTATAGCCAACATGTTGAGATTATTATGGAAAAATTAGCGGCAGCCAAGCATCGATGATCATGTCACCAGAATAAGACTCTCGATATTTATTGGAAAGGAGCATCAGCTCATCACCTTGCACTTTCACCCCCCTGTGAAATTCATCATAATTAATTCCATCCGTAGCCAAATAAACTGCATGGTTTTGACGACTCATAGTGGGAGGAACACACAACACGCGCAGCATGTCATCGTGTATCTCCAAGTTTACTTTGACATGATATTTGATCAATACTTGCGCACAAAGCGTTTCCACCTACATTTCTGCAATAATGAATTTTACCGACACAAAACGATCCCACCTTGTATAGCGTTTTGTCGACATTTCGAATGTTAACCTACACATGTCCTGTTCCCGTCTGGCCTGTCATGACATGTTTTATCCAACACGTAGGCAACTTAATGCCTATTATAAGGTTGGATGTAAACCTGG